>NC_083718.1:28999318-29302348 GCF_028564815.1 Eubalaena glacialis
GCCACACTTATCATTCACATGTCTGGGTGTTTTGCTTACCACATCTCCACTTTTCTTAATATGCCTAAAAACCGTGTGTGAATTGAATGACTAAGACTTAACTCTAACAAATGTTTGGAAGCCTGTGGCAAAAATCAGTGGAATGAAATTGGTGCTATGGTGCATAATGGGATTAGGCGGTACCTGGTGAGGTGCAGTTGGTGCTCAGATTTGCCCAGCAGTTCTGTCAGTTTCAGGCACTCCTCTCCGGCCCGGGTTGCCTTCTGCTGCTCCTGTTCCAAGTGCTGCTTGCTTTCACTCAGTTCTAAACTCAATTTCTCTATTTCCTTAGGTAGAGAGAAGAGGGAAAAAGCATCCTATAAAATATATGCACTTGAATTCCAAATTATCTCATTTTTATTTTTGCCATGAATTTTAATGTGATGAAAAATTATTAGAAAATTTAGGCTAGCTTCCATTTTATGACAAAGGGAATTAACACAGCCAAAACTGCACATTAGTGAGGATTTTTCAGATCGTAAGATTCAGTCTAATTTTAAAAATGAAATGATTAAATGAGAATAGTCAAAATGGATAATCTGCACTTTGAATCTAAGGCTCAGTCCCTTTAAAAAATAATACGAACTTAAAAAGTCACTATTTTTAAAATACAACATTTCTGTTTGTGAGATTAGATCAGACATGTGCAGTGATTTACATCAAATATGAGACTCTTTTTTTTAAAAGATACATTTATGGTTTCATTTGGATGTTTTGAAAACCAAATTAGATCGTAAAATAATTGAAGATATCTTTTAGAAAAATGTGAGGTGTAAAAGAAGGCATCATTATGATGCACAATATTATTTGGAAAAAAATAATTTAGGAAAAAAATAAAGCATGAGAACCTTCAAGCGTTCTGAATGTATGACATTTCTGAGCTAAAATAATATTGCATTATAATTGCATTTTAAAAAGGCAACAAAAGCACTCTAAGATAATAAACATCTAAAATATATGAAAATTTATGATAGTTTATTCTTTGGTCTCAGTATGAAATTATCCTTTTTTTACTGAAACTCAAATATTTCAAAGCAAAAATATGTTACATAGAACATAGTTTAAATAATTTATACATTAAAGTACAAATATTTATTTATTATGGAACATCCATAATTTAAAAAAAAGAAAATAGAAGAGATAAATATTCAGACTACTAAAACAAGAAAAACAAAAAAGGGGAAAGTAAAGGGTTGAAACGTTTTCAAGTTCAGCAGAAAGCAAGAAGCAATTTTAATACACAAAAATGCAATCCACTCTTGGAAAACAAAACCATGTCTAAGTAGAGTTTTAAACTTGGTATTTAAGTACATTCTAATGTCCTCATGTCATTACTCAATATTCTGAACAATCTACAACTATATTTAATATATCAGGCAGGATAAACTAAATAATTTATTTTTCTACATTTATTGCACTACAAATATTCAGTTTATCCCCATCAAAACTGTGCATTACCAACAATATAATAAAACAACTTACTATAAGTTATTTATTTTAAAAAAACCTAAGTAATAATGAGTATATTGCTTTCATTCAGAGTAGATTTTCTATATCTTTCAGATTAGGATACTAAGTGAAACTGGTTTGTTTAAAATATTTTTAACCGTTAAAGTTATATCAATATATTTCCATTCATAACTAAACATAATTAAAGAGATGGAAAAATATAATAGAAAAGTCTCCTAAGTTTTGTCTAACATTTATGAAATTAACAAAAAAGCAAAGAAATATAGAATTGGAATTATACACTAATTTTAAAATTTCAAAAATTCATTCATTAATTTTTTTACACAGTGCTATATGCAAGAATCTATACTAAATATTACGGTGGACTCAGAGAGTTTCCATCTCTACACTCAGAACTTAACAATTCAGTTGAGTAAATGAGACATAAACACACAAAAAGACTATCAAAATACAAAGCATATAAAAAACAACAAATGAGACTTAGAGAAAATCTGTGCTTCAGTAGGCCAGATTAGGGATACACTAGCATGGGCTAGAAAAGTGGGAAAGAAGGTAAGGCCACATAAACTCATGGAATGATAGATTAGACCAATTATGAAACATCTTGAATTCTAGATTTATAAAGCTGTATTTTTCTTACAGAGAATGAGGAAAAAATGGTTTAAACAGGTATGCAATATGAGAACAGAGCTTCAAAAAACTGGATCAATGTGTATGATCATTAAAGATAGTAGAGACTGGCAGTAGGGAGACCACAAAAAGACAGGTGCAATACTCCAAACATGAGAAGTAGAGACACTTAGAAGTATAAAGAGAACATGATGAGTATATGTAAATATCAATAAAAGGAGAGCTATCAGGAGACAACAAAGAATTTTGAATTGAGAGGATACAAAAAAATGACAGAAATAGAAAGTGTATAAAATTCCAAACTTTCTTCAAAAGAAAAGGTGCAAGGACTTCCCTGGTGGTGCAGTGGTTAGGAGTCCGCCTGCGAATGTAGGGGACACAGGTTCGAGCCCTGGTCCGGGGGGATCCCACATGCTGCGGAGCAACTAAGCCCGTGTGCCACAACTCCTGAGCCTGCGCTCTAGAGCCCACAAGCCACAACTACTGAGCCCACGTGCCACAACTACTGAAGCCAGAGCGTCTAGAGCCCGTGCTCCGCAACAAGAGAAGCTACCGCAATGAGAAGCCCGCGCACTGCAACAAAGAGTAGCCCCCGCTCTCTGCAATTAGAGAAAGCCCGCGCACAGCAACGAAGATCCAATGCAGCCAAAAATAAAATAAATTTTATTAATTAAAATAAAAAAGAAAATGTGCAACAATTTTTATAAGTACTTTCCAACAACAACATATGTAACCTTACATTGGTAATTAGGTTTTAAGTATAAAGCATCTGCTTTCTTAATCTCATGCAATAAAAAGTCAGCGGCCACACTGAAAGTCAGTCAAACATAGAGATAAATAACATGGGCCCAAAAGTCAACACAAATCAGGGTTTCAGACACAGCTCTGGCACTTTCCAGCTCTGTGACCTTGGACAAGTGACACAACTCTTACCAGTTTCTTCAGTCTAAAATGAGAGTGATAACTCTAGCAAGCTCCTAAAACTACTGTGAAGATAAAATGAGATGATGAGTACTTAGCAGAGTGCCTAGCATATAGTAAGAGCAGAAAAAAAGACAGCTAGTATCATTACTACTGATTTTTCTCTGTCTTTCAAGAAGAGCAAAAATGTAAGTAGAAGAAAAAGACCTGCCTAAGGATATATAGTTATCACTGTGGACTAAAGAGTTCTTGATTTAGTTCAATGAAATTTCCAGATAAACTCCTATTTTGGAGAAAACTGAATAAAACTTTATTATAATTTCAAAACGCAAAAAGCATTTTTGCTAGGAAGATGGAAAATTACTGCCTGCTTCTGATTATCTGTGCCAGAGAAACAGCTTATTGGTGCAGATAATCAAAATCAACAAATAATCTAACCAGCTGGACCAGGGCTCAACACTTACTCCCTGAGTCAGGAAAATCTGCCATGGCACCAACTCCAACAGTTAGAAGAGGAATCTCTTGCCAGAAATGCCATACTCCCACTGGCAGGGTAACCCTCTGTCTCACCCAACTAGGTCAAGGCTGCTTCCTTGGCTGTATGTAGTGGCTCAGGGATTAAAGACCAACAACAGTCGTAGGCCAATTGTACACTACTCTCAAAGTACACTATTAACCTGCAATGTACAATGCAGTTTGATATGGCCATCTTTTGGCTAACCAGGCAAAGACGAGTTCAGATAGCTTTACGCTGTACCAAAAGATACACTTCAAGTCATGAATGTAACCACAGGAATAACTGAAAGTAGAAACTGTTAAAAGTGGCTACCTCAGGAGAATAGTACCAAGGATGGGATGTGGAGAAAGGGAGACTCATTACTGTTCATTTATAATCTGTAATGTACCAAATTTTCTTATTAATCATGGTAAACTTTATTATAATTATTTATTAGATTTTCTTATCAAAGTAATGTGCCTAATTTAAGTCAAATAGTACACCCATCTCCAAGCCTAATCCTCAATGGCACACAGTATCCACCCCTGACATTTATCTTCATACTTTTAAATAACAGACTTATAATGCTATCCCTTGACTTTGCTACATTAGACATCATCTACTGACTTCCTATATTAAAAAAGGTAGTGATTTAGCTCTCTTATACCACCCAATATACGTACGTCACCCTCCCATATAACAATTTTGGTTAAATCATTAGTCAGTAGTTCATTTACATTATAATGATTTTAGAAATATTATTCACTACTGAGACAAGCATTATTCTGCTTAAATTAATTTTCTTGTAAAACATTTTATTATTTATGTAGAATTAATTGCTTGCTTTTTAATAGTTATTTTTCTAGGTAAGTAACATTTTTCCCCAAATGTTCAAACAGGTCACTCAAATACCCATCAATAAAATTTTTTCAAATAATGAAACATATCAGATAAATCATCAGTTCCGTTAAATTATTTTCCTAGATATACCCTTCTTGGTGACTTATGTCTGGCCTGGTTGATCTCTGTCTTGGGTTAAGCCTTACCCATGCTCCTATTAGAGTTTCCTATTTTCTGGGTTTTAAGTCATCCTGTTTTACAGTTTACTCCCTTTTTTGGTTGAAGTACATTCTCCAGGTAACTTTCACAAGAAAGGTTACATGAATAATACATTTTCAAAAAGTATCTGTATGCCTGAAAGTGCTGTTATTCTATGCATATACTTGATAATTTGGCTAGGTATGAATATCTATGCTGACACCAATTGTCATTCAGGATTTTTAAGGGATTACTCCACTGTCTTCAAGATTGTAATATTATAATTTAAAAGCCCTATGCCATTCTGATTCCTAATATTTGGTCTATGATTTGCTTTTTTGTTTCTGAAAGCTTTTATAATATTTTTTTTTTTTTTAAAGCTTGATGGTATTCACATTGCTTAATTTGTGTCATGCTTTTACTTATTTATTTATTTATGGCTGTGTTGGGTCTTCGTTTCTGTGCGAGGGCTTTCTCTAGTTGTGGCAAGCGGGGGCCACTCTTCATCACGGTGCGCGGGCCTCTCACTATCGCGGCCTCTCTTGTTGCGGAGCACAGGCTCCAGACGCGCAGGCTCAGTAATTGTGGCTCACGGGCCCAGCTCCTCCGTGGCATGTGGGATCTTCCCAGACCAGGGCTTGAACCCGTGTCCCCTGCATTGGCAGGCAGATTCTCAACCACCGCGCCACCAGGGAAGCCCTATAATAATTTTTTTCCCTGGAATTTTGAAATTTTACAATGTTAGACTTTGGGATGGGCCTTTTTTCATGCATTGTGCTGGGTTTTCAGTAGGCTCTTTTCAATCTGGAGGTTTGTTTTCTTTAGTTTGAAGAAATTTTCTTGTACTATTATTTTAAAATATTTTGATGCTATATATTTTAATAATTCCTCTTCTTGGAACTCCTGGACATTGGTTTTTGGCTCTGTTGAATTGATCATCTAATTTTCTTATATATTCTCTCTATTTGTTTTCTGATTCTAACTTCTGAGATAGTCCCTTGACTTCATGTTCCAAAAATTCTATTGAATTTAAGAAAAAAAATGTTAGCACAGTTTTCATTTCCATGAGCTATTTCTTTTTTTCATTGTTTTTACATAGCATGCTATTTTTATCTTATTAATATAATATTGTATGTCTCCATTAAAATATTAAAGTATTTTAAATGTTCTCCTCTGCTAATAGTGCCTCAGTTTCCTTTTTTGCTATTTACGTGTTTTAGACACTCTATTATATAAGAGGCTTTCTTCAAATACATAGTGATACTTGGCAGTCTTTTCATATTTGAGAATGAAGTACTTAAGAAAAGTTTGGATGAAATGATTTTTGGGTAATGTAATAGTTTAGATTATTCTTCAGCAAATATTCACTTCTATCACCCTTCCACTGGGATTGGAATATGCTATCTCTCCCCAGTGACTTTGGGCTTAGCCATCTGATTTCACTTGGCCAATGGAATTTTCATGTCTATAATGAAAGCAGAAGTCATAAATATATTTATGTGGTTTGACTTTTTTTTATATTCTGGTGATTCTCCATGAGAAAAGCATGCCCTGGATAGCTGCTGCCCTTTTTGCCTGGACCACACAATAAATACATGTGGATCAGAACCAAACCCAAACCATAGCTAAGACAACCCACAACCCACAACCTGAAGCAGAGCCACCCAGTCAAATGCAGCACAACAGATCAATCATATTCTAGCTGACCTGAAGATTGATGAACATGAGCATAAATGATTGCTATTGTAAGCCATGAGTTTCTTCAATATAAAATAATTGACAAAGCACTCTTAAGGAGTGCTACAACTGTATATCATCTTAGAATTTATTTCATTTTTGAAACAACTGCATGAAGCATATAGGGCAGGTATCCTTGTTTATACAAATAAGAAACTGAGGGTCAAAAACATTGAATGATTGTCCAAAGAAGTAAATCTAAGTCTTGAACCAGATGTACTGACATTGCTCCTCCATACCATACCATAAATTAGACAATAGCTTTTAATCTTTTTCTTTTCTTCTCTTTTTAACCAAGATCCATAGTAACAAATCCATTTTACATCACAATTTAGAAACATGCACACTCTCCCACATATATGTATAAATGTAACTATCATTTCATAAAACAATATTAATCCTCATTATATGTGAAGCACTCAGACATTTCCTATTCCTTCTTATTTTATTCCACGTTTAACAACAAAAAAAAAAACTTTTGGTTTCACCCCATAAGATCAATTTCATGATCCTACAATTTAAAAAGTAGGGAAGGAGTCAAGATGGTGGAGGAGTAGGAGGCGGAGGAGTTCACCTCTCCCCACAGATGCATCAAGAAATGGACAATTCTCACACAGCACTGGCTGAACACTAGCAGAGGACCTCAGACACCTAAAAGGACAAGAAAGACCCCTGTGTAACTGGGTAGGACAAAAGAAGAGGAGAGGAAGAGGAATACATGCACCCTAGTGTTCATTGCAGCACTATTTACAATAGCCAGGACATGGAAGCAACCTAAATGTCCATTGACAGAGGAATGGATAAAGAAGATGCAGTATATATATACAATGGAATATTACTCAGCCATAAAAAAGAATGAAATAACGCCATCTGTAGTGAAATGGATGGACCTAGAGACTGTCATACTGAATGAAGTAAGTCAGACAGACAAATATCATATGATATTGCTTATATGTGGAATCTAAAAAAAGAGTACAAATGAACTTATCTACAAAACAAAAATAGAGTTACAGATGTAGAAAACAAACTTATGCTTACCAGGGGTTAAGCAGGGGAGGGACAAACTGAGAGATTGGGATTGACATCTACACACTACTATATATAAAATAGATAACTAATAAGGACCTACTGTAGAGCCCAGGAAACTCTACTCAACACTCTGTAATGTCCTATACGGGAAAAGAATCTAAAAAAGAGTGGATATATGCATACATATAACTGATTCACTTTGCTGTACACCTGAAACTAACACAACATTGTAAATCAACTATACTCTAATAAAAATTAAAAAAAAAAAGAGGGTCACAGATGTAGAAAACAGACTAATGGTTACCAAGGTGGAAGGGAGGAGGGATAAATTGGGAGATTGGGATTGACATATATACACTACTATATATAAAATAGGTAACTAATAAGAACCTACTGTATAGCACAGAGAACTCTACTCAGTACACTGTAATGTCCTATATGGGAAAAGAATCTTACTGGATATATGTATAGGTATAACTGATTCACTTTGCTGTACAGCAGAAACTAACACAACATTGTAAATCAACTATACCCCAATAAAAATTAATTTAAAAATATAAAAAATAAAAGGGTATATTTCTGATTATAAACTATATATATATATACTTTTTTTTCCATCTTTTTAAATAGGATTTATTTTTTTGAGAAGTTTCAGGTTTACAAAACAATTGAGCAGAAAGTTCAGAAATTTCCCATAAATCCATCTCTCCCTCCCACATAAAGTTTCCTGTTATTAACATTTTGCTTTAGTGTGATACATTTATCACAATTGATGAAGCAATATTGATACATTATTATTAATTAAAGCCCATAGTTTCCATGAAGTTTCACTTTTTGTATTTCTTTGACTTTTGACAAATGCATACTGCCATGTATCCATCATTACAGTATTATATAGAATAGTTTCAGTGCCCTACAAATCATCTGTGCTTCAACCCTTCTTCCTTTCCCTTAACCCCCTGGCAACCACTGGTCTTTTACTGTCTCTATAGTTTTGCCTTTTTCCAGAATGTCATATAGTTGGAATCATACTGTAACATAGTCTTTTCAGACTGCCTTCTTTCATTTGGCAATACACATTTAAGTTTTCTCTGTGTCTTTTTGTATCTTGATAGCTCATTTCTTTTTATCTCTGAATAATATTTTATCGTATGGATGTAATACAGTTTGTTTAACCATTTACCTACATCTTGGTAGCTTCCAATTTTAAGGCAATAATAAATAAATCTGCTGTAAACGATCTGTATATAGATGTGTGTGTGGACATAAGTTTACAACTTATTTGGATGAATACCTAGGACTACAGTTCCCAGTTTGTATGGTAAGACTATGTTTAGCTCTATAAGAAATTGCCAAACTGTTTTCTAAAGTGGTTGTACCGTTTTGCATTCCCACCACTAGTGGGTGAGAGTTCCTATTGCTCTACAATCTGGCTAGCATTTGATGTTCTTACTGCTTTGGATTTTATCAGAAATGTATTTTGCAATTTTTTTCTCCAGTCTGCGATTTGTCTTTCATTCTCTTCATAGTGTCATTTGCAGAGTAAAAGAAAAACTATATATTTTATATAAATTAAATAGAATGAAATAAAGAATTTCATTAAGAGAAGTTCTATTATATACTTCTCCTGATTTCCTGAGGAAAAATATCTTAAGAAATGAATGCAAAACCCATTTAAAAAATTTTATGTCATCTTAATCCTGAAGGATAACCTTACTTGGAAAGAAAAGGTAGCATATAGGAGCTATTTTAATCCAATGGTAGTGATTTATCCCTGCTACTAAACGTTATGTGACTTAAAAATCATTTAATAATCATTAATACAGGGTAATTTATTTGTATACATAAGAAGAAAATGAGGAGAAAAGAAAAAAATACTACAGAACGGTAGGAAGACTGGAACCCTTCCTTGCACAGTGAGAAAGAAGAACCTGTGGTTTTGAAGCTGAGAAAATTTGACAATATGAATTTATCACTCAGAACCCAATGGATGAATTCATAGAATACATTTAGAAAAGTAAAGTGGCATATGATATTGAAAAATAAAACATAACAATCTATCACTTGGGAGATAAACAATAGTTTCTATCAAGTTCTGTGTGGGTAAAAAATATGTACTCATTAGAAATTGAGTATTCACCCCCTGACACTTTTATTAACTCCTAGATGTTAAGAATGATTTTATCAAATCATTAATAAGGTTTTGTCTGGAGCTACACTAGCTACCTGTGGCTACTTAAATTTAATTTAATTAAAATAGAGAATGTAGTTGCTCAGTTGCATTAATCACAAAAGTGCTAAACAGCCACATATGGATCATGGCTGCCATATCAGACAGTGCAGGTGTAAAATATCTCATCATCACAGAAAATTCTACTTGATAACACTGGCCTAGAATATAGCCAAATTTATTTCTAAGACTCACTCTCCAAACTAGACTCTTGGAAAACCAGCCTAGGTAAATAAAAAGATATTATTAGTAGTAAGAAAGTCATTTTAGAAATGGACAAAATGGCCGTCCTCTTTACTGTAGTAGATGTAGAAGTGTAAGCAGCTCCTTTGCCCCTTTTCTGTTTGTTCATTCCTGTTTTCCTCCAGTCTTGATCATAAAGACGAGATTACCAGGCAACATTTAATCTAGTTCCTGATTTCTGCTTTACTGAATGTACACAATGCCTTGCCTAATCTATTGATTCCTTTCCTGGATTAGAAGGAGTAAGAATGAAGAATTAAGTAGTTAAAGAATGATTGACTCTCTATCCCTAGCTTCCCTTTAGTAAATTTGCAGGTGGACCCCACAGGTGCAGTTGGACCATGTGGGCAAGACAGCCTCCAACTGCAGGTGGACCACGTGAGCAAGACAGCATCCCAAGGAAGATCAGGAGAAGTCAGCAGGTCTGCATGCAATGGAAAGATGAGGAAGAATCTGACCTCCTGCCTTAACGATTAACTACGATTGTTTCCCCTTTTTCCCTTTAAATATTGTCATGGCTGAGCAGAATCTTCAGAGTTGGTCTCTAGACACAAGTCCACCTTCTCCCCAGATCGTTACCTTTTCTGAATGAAGCACCTTTCCTTTCTATTGACACTTGCCCCTCGATTATTGGCTTTTGAGTGGCAAGCAGCCAAACTTGAATTGGGTAACAGAAGGTTGCTGTTATCATGGTTATCATTGTTGAGGGCACACAACATTGATTTAATATGTTTTTACTTCAGGCCTAACAGTAACACTGATAACAACTATCATTTTTGAGTGCTTACCATGTGTCAGGTGCTGTATTAGCATTCTGTACTTTTAAATTTTGTATTTTTAATCTCATTTTGTGTTCATGACAATCTTGTAAAAGTAAATATCCTATCCTTGTTTTACAGATGAGAAAACAGACACAGACATTTAGTGACTTATACAAAATTATACGGTGGCAGAGATGAGATTCAAAATGGGATTAGTCTGATTTCAAGTCCTATAATCTTTTCACTATACAGTATATTATCTCCCTACACAAACCTTCTGGATGTAACAGAAGATGAAGAAAAAAATGACACAATGTGCTTTCTAAAACCTCTTGGCCTGCAATTTGGCATGGGTAGAAGACACAGACAGACACTGGGAGAAGATTAACTCAGATGGCTGGGATCAAACATCACACTAGCAAACACAAGGCTCTCAATTTGCAAAGTGCTGGCCAAGATTCACTTTGAAGAAGCATTTCCCCATGAGACTTTAGGGGTAACCTTGAGGAAGTGGAGTTTGGATGCGCTTAGCCTCAGGTCCCAAAGTTTACATCACAAAGATTCCACACAGCATGAAAGTCAACGTGGCACTTGACCTTCTAGCCTCCCCCATACAGTATGTAACATTTTGGTGAAACTTTTCACTTTTTGGTTACTAAATCAATTCTTACTCTAAGCAAATATTCTTTAAATAATTTTAATAAAAGGTTTTTTCTCCTTCCACAATGATAAGAGAAGTGGCATCAACTGATCACATACTCAGAAGCACTTCCTTAGAGCTAAAGTAGCTCTCAAAACAAGTTTTCAAAACAGATGACATGGGTCTATGGCAGAAAAAGAAGTGCCTTTCTAAAAGTATGTGTCTAAAGAAGAGAAGAATTTAAGACACCTGATACAAAGCTGATTCTGTTACATTGTGACCATACAGCAGCCTTTTTGGTTAAACCAAGCTTACATTGCTGTTCTGTGATGCCAGAAAATTCATGGGCAAAAATAAGAATCATTGCAGCTCTGTCGTCAGTATACAAAAAAGAGTTGAGGTGATAGCACTACTTTTTTGGGCTGGTTTAATAAATGCTTTATGCTTGCTAGGAGTAGAGAAAGGGCTTGCTTTGTACTCTCATCACAGACAAAATATCAGGCCACCCATAAAGTCTATAATTTTTTTTCTTTAAAATACTGAGGTGTTGGACTTCCCTGGTGGTGCAGTGGTTAAGAATCCGCCTGCCAATGCAGGGGACACGGGTTCGAGCCCTGGTCCAGGAAGATCCCACATGCCACGTAGCAACTAAGCCTGTGCACCACAACTACTGAGCCTGCACTCTAGAGCCCGCGAGCCGCAACTACTGAGCCTGCGCACCACAACTACCGAAGCCCATGCACCTAGAACCCGTGCTCTGCAACAAGAGAAGCCACCACAATGAGAAGCCCACACACCACAATGAAGAGTAGCCCCTGCTTGCCGTAACTAGAGAAAGCCCACGTGCAGCAACAAAGACCCAATGCAGCCAAAAATAAATGAATAAAATAAATAAATTTATTTAAAAAAACACTGAGGGTTTTTTTTGTCCCCAATTCTACTATGTTCTTTCAGTGTTCTAAAATGGTGCAATATTAACAACATTCAAATCATCATATGCTTACGCATTCACACTGTAAACACCATGGAGAGAGAGATCTTGGCCTTTTATGTCTGCTAATGTTAAGAGTTTAGGTATTGTTGGAAATACAAAGGGGAATTAAGATGATTCTGGATGACGTAAAATCTGAAATAAGACGTAACTGTTGGAAAGCCATAAAAAAGAGGTGATCAATTTTTGAAATGATGCATTGCAAAAAAGTTGTTAGGTTGCTATGAACATGACTAAGAGCTAGTTGCAGGTCACAGATCAAAACGGATAAAAAAGACCCCACACTGTGGGTAAAAAGAAGTGAAGTTAAAGAACCCAAAGTTGAAGTAAATGGAAGATTCTTAAATTTATAAAGGAAGACGGAAGATTCTTTATATAAATCTGCTAATTGCTGACCATACCACATGGTCAGTATCTATCAATGATGTGGAGTTAAAATGGTCTGAGAATAAATTCTGTATTGGTTCAATACCAGAAAATGTATCAAGAGCTGCACTAAAAATGATAGCCATCTATCATGATGATAAGAAAGAATCCACCACTTCAGAGGTATACCTGCCACCTACCCAGGTTAAATTCTTCATCTTCTACCTGGAAGCTCCCCTGTTTCTGCTCTGTAGTTTGATGTCAAGGGCCCTCAGTGGATGCAATCTCACATTGCCCTGCTGTGTGGTACATTTCATCCTTGTCTTCATTCATTATGATCACAGAATCAGATGGCTGAGAGTTAACATTACTGCAACAGGAATATATGATGGAGTTGCAATGTCTAACAGCAAGAAAGAAATGGAAGAAGTGTAAGTGACTCTGAATACCATTCAACTCAGTAAGTGGACATCTTGGAATGAATATGAAGAGTGAGACATGAATCTATTGAGCCCTTCATCAGTCAAAGTGCATGTGTACCTCTCACAGTATGAGCATCCCACCACACTAAGTATAATTTCATATAACAAATATATATTTCATACACATGAGCTCTCAAACACAAGCTAACTTGTTTATATCTGGTCCCTGTCTGAATAAACAGTAATCTGTCCCAACCATAAAAGTAAAATGATATGAATTAAAGTTTTTGAGGGAATTCCCTGGTGGTCCAGTGGTTAGGACGCCGCACTCTCACTGCTGAGGGCCCAGGTTCAATCCCTGGTCAGGGAACTAAGATCTCGCAAGACCTACTGGTGCAGCCAAAAAAAAAAAGTTTTTGAGAAACAGTATGAATGTCTCCAATGTAGTAGGAATATATGGCTCAACACATATAAAATCAATACATACAAATCCATGTAGACTATGTAAATTATGAGTGATTTAAAAGATTTTTGAAAGTAATTTTGACCTTTACTTTTCAAATTAAATTTAGAGCATAACCCCCTCCTGAAATGTCATGACACTATAGTGAAATATGCTGAGTTCATTTTAGTAGTAGAATTTATTTCAATGGGCTCACAGATAATTTTAGTTCTTTATTTATAAACATTCTAGAGGTTGAATGGGTCAGTTGTACTTTACTATATTTAATAAGAGGAATTCATTGCTTTTGCTATCACTAGTGAAGACCTTGGGATTTGTCCCTACAAACATCAACGGTCTGCTGTAACTTCAAGACTTGAAAACAGCTTCTGAACACTGTCTCCTACCCTCCTCCCACTCCCAGTTGCAAGTTGACTGAATCAGTAATACCTGACTACTGGACAACTACAAAGTTTGATGCATCTGTAAGTAAAAACTTCCTAGGAATGGTTGCTTGATTGCTTACAAACCCACCTAACTGAATTATCATCCAAGAGAATATTTCTATGTTTTTTTCACAGCAGTACCATGAGAGCTGTGTTAGTGGAGTTAATAAACTCAAAACATGTTAGATCTTTGGCAGTTTCTTGTTTTACAAAGCTGGTAATCCTATGGCATCTATTCTACTGCACGTATCTTAAAATGTTGCATGGGGACATTTAAACAGTCTTGTAATGTTTTTTGTGGAGAGAATATAACTAAAAAGACTAATGTAGGTCTAAATTCCTGTGTACTTATGAAGGAAATCCGTTAATATGCTGTAACCACCCATGTTATAACTTTTAAAACAAAGAAAGGCTCAAAAAATAACTGTTTGGCTGCTTATTTTCTAGAAGGAAATTTATGTCACCAATGTACGTAACATTCCAATTTAATAAAAGGAGAAACCATTTTACATTTAAAATGTTAAAATATAAAACTGACTTTATGGGAATGTAAATTGGTGCAACCACTATGGAAAACGGTATGGAGAGTCCTCAAAATATTAAAAATAGAACTACCACACAACTGAGCAATTTCTCATCTGGATATTTATCTAAAGGTAATGAAATTACTATCTTGAAAAGATATCTGCATCCTCATGTTCATTGCAGCATTATTTACAACAGCCAAGACACAGAAACAACCTAAGAATCCATTGACAGATAAATGGATAAAGAAAAAGTGGTATACACACACACACACACACACACACACACACACTGGAACATTATGTAGCCATAAATAAGGAAATCCTGCCATTTTTGACAATATGGATGGACCTGAGGGCATTATCCTAAGTAAAATAAGTAAGGCAGAGAGAGACAAATACTGTATGATCTCACTTATATGTGGAATCTGAAAAAAAACAAACTCATAGACACAGAGAAAAGACTGGTTGTTGCCAGAGGTGGGGAATGCGGGGGTGGGCAAAATGGGTGAGGGTGGTCAAAATGTAAAAACTTCCAGTTATAAGATAAATAAGACATTAGTTAAAAAAAAAAAAAAAAGCCAAGAATAAACTATGACTCCTTCCACTCTTTCCTGAGAATTGGGGCCATGGTCCTTTGGCTGAGGGGCAGGAGAGGGTGGTCAGGGAAGATAACCCCACTGTTTCTGAGATAAGAGTCACCAATGCAAAGGAGTCTTTGACTTGCATTTCCTAACAAATTAACACAATTTTTTTTAATAGTAGTAATTAATGTTAAAAAAATGTTAGACCTAACTCTAACCCAATCCTTTTGAAGACACTTAAAAAGTATTTTGCTAGCTACAATAAGTACATTCAAAAGAAAAATAAACCTGGAGTTGTTCCTCTCAAAATGAACTGTATTAAAAACAGGAAGTTCTCTTTTCTGATGGGGCATCTTTATATAGAAAGATTGGTGTTTTCAAAGACCAAAACATTTATTTGATATGCTTTTCTCTCTGATGAAAGAGGAACAATCTAATAAGTACAAAAGCTGGAAGATAAAAAAAAAAATTACTAAAGAAAAAAATCTACAAATAGTTACTGCAAGCTCAAATGTTCAATACAGTTAGTTGACTTTTATCACCATTTGATAAACAGTTTTATTACCAATTGAGAAAACCACCCAAAGTAAAAATAAAATAAAATAATTCCAATTTAGGAAAACAAACTGTTACTTTATTCTCCCTTAAACAATTCCTTCCCAACCCCTCAGTTAGATAGAATAAATATTTTTGAGTACCTATGTACCTACTATGTGCCAGACATTGTATAGTATGTATATTATATATTATATATATAACCCGATTATATATGTAATCCAGGTGGCCAATTACAAATATATATCCAATCTGTCTACTCTTCATCTCACTCTGCCTTTCTTGTCCTTTATAACTATTAAAATATAAACTAATTTCCTATCAGTTTGATTAAAAAGCAAACCCAGTGATACATCTAAACAGTTATATCATTTCCTCCTCAAATTTATAATCATCTGGGCTATGGTAAATAACAGAAATTACTGTCATACTCTTGTTTAGTTCTTATAAAAATTTATAGCAGAAAATGTCTTACAAGCATTAATATTAAGGCTCCAGGATTCATGTTAAATGAAGTCTACCCATAATTTTCAGATTATATTACTACATTTTGGATATAATTTTGTTCCTTATAGCTCTGTATATTAAAGCTGTGAATATTTTCCTAGAATAATTCAATTTAAAATACATTAGAATACATTAGAAGCAGCTCTATTTACAATAGCCAGGACATGGAAGCAACCTAAGGGTCCAACAACAGATGAATAGATAAAGAAGGTGTGGCAAATATATACAATGGAATATTACTCAGCCATAAAAAGAAATGAAATTGAGTTATTTGTAGTGAGGTGGATGGACCTAGAGTCTGTCATACAGAGTGAAGTAAGCCAGAAAGAGAAAAACAAATACCGTATGCTAACACATACATATGGAATCTAAAAAAAAAAAAAAAAAAAGGTTCTGAAGAACCTAGGGGCAGAACAGGTATAAAGACGCAGACGTAGAGAATGGACGTGAGGACACGGGGAGGGCGAAGGGTAAGCTGTGACGAAGTGAGAGAGTGGCATGGACATATATACACTACCAAATGTAAAATAGATAGTTAGTGGGAAGCAGCTGCATAGCACAGGGAGATCAGCTCGGTGCTTTCTGAACACCTGGAGGGGTGGGATAGGGAGGATGGGAGGGAGACACAAGAGGGAGGCGATATGTGGATATATGTATATGTATAGCTGATTCACTTTGTTATAAAGCAGAAACTGAAACTAACACACCATTGTAAAGCAATTATACTCCAATAAAGATGTTAAAAAAATAAAATAAAATACATTAGAATATATGATTACAATAACTGGTCATATTGCCCACTACTAATTACGGTGTTCTTGATATTGCAGCATTCTTTATGTGTAGAAATGTGACTAAACACAAATATAAAATAAGAGTAAATATAAAACCACACTAAAACAATTTTAATAAAGAAGATAATGAAAGGCATTTTCAAGTAAGATATCCTGCATCTTTATATTTATTTATTATATTTATCTATCTATAAAGATAAATAAATTTAAGTGAACTGAAAATACTGCTAATTCTAAACTTATATCTGATTTTGCCACCAGAAACATTATAAGTAAATTTAAATATGTGAAGTTTGTTATGTATTTATGGTTTATAAAATATCTTTTTATTACTAAATATATTTACAGTGATGTCAGGTTCTCATTATGAGATTAAAAATATTTAAAAGACATAAAGGATATCATTTATAACCCCAAATTAAATAGTTTTTTTCAAAATTGAGACTATTACTTTACATGAATTGCAGCATAAAGTTCAGTGCAATGTGGAATTTCGATAATTTCCTATATTTTCCATTAATGCTTTAAACGTAGTATTTTTTCAGATACTATAGTTACAGGAATACCAATATAATATTCAAGTATACTTTTCAAAGCCAAAAAGTTTTTAGAGTAGATATAAAAGTACTGACAACTACAAAATCACAATTTCCAAAAAAAACTTTTAAATAAAGCTGTTCCTAGTCCAATAGTAAGCATGATTTTTCAGTTATTTTATCAGCCATTAAAAATTTTGTAAAAATAAATTAGCCCATTTATTCTTACCTAGAAAAACAGGGAATGCTGGCATAACTATTTTGTCTCAGATGCTGTACACATTTTTATTATTTTGCAACTAGAACAAATTAAAACTCTTATACTCAATGTTACTTTTATAGGAGTTGTCAGAAAAATATTGGTTAAATATTCTGATTCCTAAAGGGAAAATACAAGATAGGTTTTGGGCAATTTTGCACCTAACTTTCAAGACTTCAGTGTACATTTTAAATTTATCAAATAAAATTTCTCTTCCTTAAATGTTGTGCTGGCTATATTTCTTCTACAAAAATGTGTTCCAACCAAAAGGACCCTAAAACATTTGGGAGTTTAACTCCCCTGTTTACATCAAGATTTTGTTTAATAAAAACACAGGCCTTTAAAAAAGAACACAGTTAAAGATAGAAGACACCTCAGTTATCATCTTTATCTATCCCCTCCTTTTACAGATGAGAGCACTGGGGTCCAGTGAGGTTGACCCACTGAGGCCCACTAAACTGGACTCGAACCCAGGCTTCACGCTCTTCGCCCATACCTAGTTCCCTTCAAACATGGAATAATGCCAAACCACAAAGCTAACTCAGTTATGAGCACAAACAAGCTTCTATTGGCAATAATTAATTTTTTAAATGCAATAAAGAAAACATATTATCTGTTTCTTCTCTGCCAACTGTTATTCAACAAGAAGTTTTTCTTTTTGCTCTATGTATTCTCTTATTAGTTAAATTCTGTCAATCTCTAAGAATCAGAACAAGTTTAAGACTCAGACCCCCTTTTTAAAAAACTAGTTTCATAAGACAATATACATCATTTCTTAATTTAGGGAAAAATATATTTTATTGGATTTTATTTTTATCAACATTACTGTTTAGTACAAAATATTTCTGTTCTCTCAAACCAAGAAAAGCTCAAACCTATTCAAGATCTCCCTACTTCAAATGGAATGATTTTATTTTATAGGAAATCATATTTTAATTTTTTACTAAAGCAGTTCCATATGACTGAGAAAAGGAAACCCCTATCCAAGGAGTCTGGACGCTTAACAGTACAGATGATGGAATACAGCTCCTGTTCTTCCCCATACAAATACACTGGACCTCTGTGAGGTCACCTCTCTTTCTACCTACCCAGTTTCTATTACTCCTTGGTGTACCTGATTACAGAGAACATCATATCAATGCTCTGGCTCTAAAACTCTAAAGAGTAAGAGAAGTGGAACATTACTGAAAGCATTCCTAGAGCATTCAGACCTACAGGCTCTTCCCTGAACGTTTATACTTGGATTCAAAATATTCTGACCACTGAAACAGCATGTCTGTCTTCAACTCACCTCTTTGCTGCTACTCTGCTCGTGACACAAAATGGATCCTCTTCCACTGGAAAACTGGACAATTTAATCTTATCTTGTTGGAGGATTTTCACCAAAATTAATGAGATGTTCTTATGTGAAGAGGAAACAGCAAAAAATTTTGTTGTTAAAATAACAACAAAACTAGGTTTATTTTTAGAGACACAACTGATTGAAAAAAAAATCCTTCTGTACTGAGACAGGGCATACGTAATCTCACCTTATGGGGAGTTTTTAGAAAATTCACTTTAGCTGTGGATTATGTAAATATTTCTGTAAAATACTATTTGGGGAACTTAAGAATTCATTGTACTAAGCTTTAACTCTAAAATCACCTATATCTTCTAACTAATTTGGCAAGAAGGCTTCAATGTAAAGTAGATGCTTTAGTTAATAAATATTTGGAGCATGATTCTTTCAAATTAATAGCATCCACATACAAAGGAGTAAATCCATCTATTCAATTTATTGACCATCTATTCAATCATAAAAGCTCTACGTATGTATACAGCTTTTCATAGCTTAGAAAACACTTTCATATGCAGTACTGAATTTATATGCTGTGACAATTACAAAACACATAATTCTTGTTTTCACTCATTTTCATAGAGGAAAATGAAATAGGTATAAAACAGATAAATATAGGGTAATGATTAGGACAGAACACTTTTGTATTGAGATATAATTGACACATAACATTGTATTACTTTCAGGTGTACAACATAATGATTTGATATATGTATATGGGCATAACACTTTTAAAATGAGAGTAGGTCAACAGAATCAATGGAAGAAATCTCAAAAAAATGATTTTGTAGACTCTAATTCCTTAAATTTCCAATTTAGTCCATTTATCCAGATTATTTAGATGAAGAAATTAGAATTCCAGGCAGGCCCATTCCCCTTGCTTTGGGAGTTTCCCAGCACAGGTTTAAATCCTGCGAACTATTAATCTGCTCCATATTTACAAAGGCACTTTGATTTCTTAGCCACCCATGCCTAATTTTTCATAATTTGCCACCACTATAATCTTCTGTCACATGGCTCAGTGGTACCTAAGCACACTAACTGTACATAGTAGGTACAAAAGTAAATATTTTTTGATTTGACTAGAATTATTTTGAAGAAGGTAAATGGTCTGAATCTTAAACAGGAAAACAAACACATCAGTTAAAAAAAATCATACGGAAGGCAGAATGGAAAATACCAAGCTATAAGGAAGTCTTCAGCTACAGGTTGCAGGGCTCTGCCCTGCCTTTCATGTTATACTGTTTAATCCACTGACTTTAATGAGGACGCCAATGATACGATGATCAAATTTGCCTGTGACAAAAACCTGAGAGGACTAATTTATTATGGTGAAATGTTAAAAACAGAGTCCAAAACGGTTCAGACAAGCTGACACATAGGTCCAAACTAAAACGATCAAGTTTCAGAGAGACAAATGCAAATATCTGTATTTACTGCCCAATTGTAGGGCAGTAGACTTATGCCATTAGAGGTTTTAACTGAATTTAAGCTCACTAAGAGTTCACAATGAGACATGTTTGATAAACACATAACCCAAATGATAACTGGTTCTGAAGCTACATTAATACAAGCTTAGATGACAGCTCCACTTCTATGTACTGCTGAGGTCATACCAAAAATATCATATTTAGTTATCATCATGACTCTTTAAAGCAACTAGATAAAATAGAACACAGGAGAGAGAAATGAGGCTAGAGAATGTGAATAATAATCATAACAGCATTAGTAAAAATAATAATTATTAATATTTATAGATCACTTATTAATGTCATGCACTGGGCTAAGAGATTACCTCAAGGTTTTTGCAAAACACTATAAAGTGGTAATTTTATCTATCCTCATTTTACAGATAAGAAAACTGAGGCTTGGATATATTAAGTAATTTGACCAAGTTCACCAGGTAGTAGATATTAAAGTGAGAATCTGACTTTAGGCAATCACTTTCAGGGTCTGAACTTCCGGCTACCTAACCACCCACCCATCCCGTTCCTGTGACCCTAACTGTATGCTAGGCACTGAAGCACTGGAATACAAAAGTGGATGTGACAAGTAAGAGTCTCTGACCTCAAACTTACATTCCAATGGAAAAGACAGATTTTTTTAAGTAAAAAAAATAATAAAAAATTATATTAAGTTCCATGAAGGAAACAAGGTACTATGAGAGAATAATGGAGCGGTGCAAGGGGATATACGTTAATAGTTAGAGAAGTGAAGACATTTAAACAGAAACCAAAGAAAGAGAAAGAGGTGGTTAAGCACAGGAAGAGTGAAGAAGAACACATAAGGCAGATGTTTGTCCAAAGGCCTTGGCATCTTTGAGAAGCTAAAGGAAAACCATGAGGCTCAAGTGAATGCAGAAAGGAAAAGTAGATAGGAAGAGTAGATGTTAAGACAATTGGTGATCAGATTATGCAGGGCCTGGTAAGCTATGGAAAAGAGTTTGGATTTATATTTCTAAATGCTAATGGGAAGACACTCCAAGTTGTTAAATGGAAGAACAACGTGATTCAATTCACATTTGCCTTTGCTAATATGTGTATGGACTGAGGGGGGGACATGACTTCATGAAGCTAATATTGTGGCAAGGAAAAAACAGATAACAAACACAATAAATGAGTAAGATATGGAGTAAAATAAAGCAGAAAGGGGAAAGAGAGTACTGGGGGAGTGGTGTACAATTTAAAATAAGGTGGTCAGGGATGGGCTCACAGAGGAAATATTAAAGCAATTACTTGAAGGCATTAAGCTAGTGATCCATAAGGCTATCATGGGGAACAGTGTTCCGGGCAAAAGGAGTAGCAAGGACAAAGGCCCTGAAGTGGGATTGTATCTGATGTGTTTGAGGAACAGCAAGGAAGCCAAAGTGGCTAGAGCAGAGTGATGGAGGAGAAAAGTAGGAGATGAGGGGCAGAGAGGTAACAGGAGGGCCAGACTGTGCAGTATCTTGTACATCAATTGTGGGGACTTTGGCTTTTACCACGACTAAGGTAGGGAACCACTGATAGTTGCAATCAGAAGAGGGACAAGATTTGTCCCTGCTGTCTGTGAAGGGACTAAAATGGGTTGAAGCACAGAAAAAAGGAAGCCAATTAGGACATTACTACGATAACACTGGTGAAAATGATAGTACCTTGAGCTAGAGTATAGCAGTGTATATAGCGGAAGAAGATATAGGGATGGCAAGCAAGCATAGGAAAAGATGTTTAATATCATTAATCATTAGGGAAATGCAAATTAAAGCCACAATGAGATATCATTATACACTTACCAGAATGGCAGCATATAAATAGACTGATCAAACACTCTAAACAAACATAATTGCTGAAATATAAATATCATTATAAAAGAAGTTATTTTCATCCTGATTTTAAAACTTTCTAGGCAGAACACTCTTTGACATATATCGCAGCAATATTTTTTTGGATTTTTTTCCTTTTCCTAAAGTAAAGGAAATAAAAGCAAAAATAAACAAATGGGACCTAATTAAACTTAAAAGCTTTTGCACAGCAAAAGAAACCACTGACAAAATGAAAAGACAAGCTACTGAATGGGAGAACATATTTGCAAATGATATGACCAATATAGGATTAATATCCAATACATATAAACAGCTCATACAACTCAATATCAAAAAAAAAAAAACAGCCTAATTAAAAAATGGGCAGAAAAACTGAATAGACATTTTTCCAAAGAGGAAATGCAGATGGCCAAGAGGCACATGAAAAGATGCTCAACATCACTAATTATCAGGGAAATGCAAATCAAAACTACAATGAGATAACACCTCATACCAGTAAGAATGGCTATAAACGAAAAGTCTACAAATAAGAAATATTGGCAAGGATGTGGAGGAAAGGGAACCTTTGTACACTGTTGATGGGCATATAAATTGGTGCAGCCAGTGTGGAAAACAATATGGAAGTTTCTCAAAAAGCTAAAACTAAAACTACCATATGACCCAACAATTCCACTCCTGGGTATATATCTGAAAGAAACAAAAACACCAATTTGAAAAGATACATGCACCCCAATGTTCATAGCAGCATTATTTAAAATTGCTAAGACACGGAAACAACCTAAGTGTCCATTAACAGATGAATGGATAAAGAAGATGTGGTATATATATATGTATGTGTGTGTGTGTATATATATATATATATACACACATATATATATACACACATATACATTGTGTGTATATGTGTATATATATACATATTCACACAATGGAATAAAAAAGAATGAAAAAGAATGAAATTTGATGGACATGGAGGGCGTTATGCCAAGTAAAATAAGTCAGACAGAGAAAGACAAATACTGTATGATATTACTTATATGTGGAATCTGAAAAATACAACAAACTAGTGAATATAACATAAAAGAAGCAGACTCACAGATATAGAGAATAAACTAGTGGTTACCAGTGCGGGGGCAATGTAGGGGTGGGGGGGTGGGAGGTACACACTACTGAATGTAAGATAGGCTCAAGGACGTATTGTACAACATGGGGAATAAAGCCAATATTTCGTAATAACTGTAAATGGAAAGTAACCTTTTGAATTGTATAAAAGTAAAAAATTTTTAAAAACTTTCTGCCTGATATAGCACAACAAAGGTAAACTAGGAGTTAGAGGATCTGTCATCTAGGTACTATTACTAATTATTTAAAGATCATTCTTTAGTTCACTTAGGCATTCATTTACTCATTCATTGAACTAACAGATAAAACTTATGGTAGGCCTTCTCTGAGCTGGACACCAGGGATACAATGATGAATAATATATGGACTCTGACTTCATGGTAGTTTACAGACACTTCTGGCAAATAATAGTTTTCTGGGGCTCAGTGTTTCTATCCTCATCTCTTATGCCTCCTTTTGCCCTCCAGGTGTATATGGAACAGTGTCTTTGCATATTCTGTCCCTTTTGCCTGAATGGCCTTCCCTTCCCACTCTCTCTGTTCCCCTCCAGACTAGGTTGAAATATGAATTTTATGGTAGAATCTTTTTTTTAAATAACAGCTTTATTGACATAATTCACATACAACTCTCCCATTAAAGTATATAATTGAATGTGTTTTAGTATATTCAGAGTTGTGCAACCATCACCTTGATCAATTTTAGAACATTTTAACACCCCAAAAGAAACTCCATACCCATTAGCAGTACTCCCCATTTGCCCCCAACCCACTCAGCCCAAGCATCTACTAATCTTTCTGTCTCTATAGATTTGCCTATTCTGGACATTTCATATAAATCATACAATATGTTGTCTTTTGTGACTAGCTTCTTTCACTTAGCATAATGTTTTCAAGGTTCAGCCATATTGTAGAATGTATCAGTACCTCATTCTTTTTTATTGCCAACATATAGCTGTATAGACATAGATATAGATAATCACATTTTATTTATCCATTTATTAGTTGATAAACACTTGGGTGTTGCCAGTTTTGGGCTATTATGAATAATGCTGATATGAACACTCATGAACATGTTTTTCTTTAAAATAAATTTATTCATTTATTTTTGGCTGCATTGGGTCTTCGTTGCTGCCTGCGGGCTTTCTCTAGTTGCGCCGAGGAGGGGCTACTCTTCGTTGCAGTGTGTGGGCTTCTCATTGCGGTGGCTTCTCTTGTTGCAGAGCACAGGATCTAGGCACGCGGGCTTCAGTAGTAGCGGCACGCGGGCTCACTAGTTGTGGCTCACGGGCTCTAGAACACAGGCTCAGTAGTTGTGGCACACGGGCTTAGTTGCTCCACGGCATGTGGGATCTTCCCGGACCAGGGCTTGAACCCGTGTCCCCTGCATTGGCAGGTGGATTCTTAACCACTGAGCCACCAGGGATGTTCCTCATGAACATGTTTTTACCACTGAGCCACCAGGGATGACCCTCATGAACATGTTTTTGTGTGGACATGTTTCATTTCTCTTGGGTATAGACCTAGTAGTAGAATTGCAGGGTAACTTTTGAGAAACTGTCAGACTATTTTCCAAAGCAGCTGCGTAGTTTATATCTTGCCAGCAGCGTGAGGCTCCAATTTCTCCACATCCTTGTCAACACTTGTTATTATCTATCTTTTTGATTATAGCCATCCTAGCAGGTGTGAAGTAGTTTCTCATTTTCGGTTTGATATGCATTTCTCTGATAGCTAATGATGATGAGCATCTTTTCATGTGCTTATTTGTCATTTGTATATCTTCTTTGGAAAAATATCTATGAAGGTTCTTTGCCTGCTTTGGAAATGGTTTATCTTTTTATTATTAAACTGTAAGCCTGCTTTATACATCTTAGTAACAAGTCTCCTACCAGATAGGTAATTTGTAAAAATTTTCTCCCATTCTGTGGGGTTTTTTTCCACTTTCTTGATGATGTCCTTTGAAGCACAGAAGTTTTTAATTTTGATGATATCCAATTTATCTATTTTTTTTCTATGGTTGCTTATGCTTTTGGTGTCATACCCAAAAAAACCATTGCCTAGTCCAAATTCACAAAGATTTATGCCTATGTCTTCTTCCAAGAGTTTTATAAGCTTAGCTCTTACAGTCAGGTCTTTCTATCTACTTTGAATTTGTTTTTATATATAATATAAGGTAGGGGCCCAACTTCATTCTTTTACATGTGGATATCCAGTTTTCCCAGCACCATTTGTTGAAAAACTATTTTTCACCCATTGAATTTTCTTATTTTCCATGTTGAAAACTGATTGACTGTTGTGTAAAATCTTTTTGAATTCTCTCCCACCAAAGTAAGCTACCCTTCCACTGAGCCCTCATCTTATCACAGTCAACTTTCTCACCAGACTATAAGAGTTGTATGAGCAATACATATATTTTATTTTTCAATGCAACCCCAGTGCCTATTTCTTAGTGACACCTAATAGGTTACCAGTAACTATTAGTTAGATAAATGAATGCATTAAAGTGAGGTATTAACTCTCAGCTTACTCACAGTCTAATCATTTATGAAATGAAGGGGCCAAACTAAGTCATTAAAGTCTTTTTGGCTCTCAGTACCCACCAAGCTACTGCCCTTTACTATCTGATGTCCTCCCTTTGATCCTTCGTATGAAGCCACTGAAACAAGGGAGACTAAAGATAAAAATTACCTTCATGAATTTTATTGCTATGTGGTTAGAAAGCATCTTCTGAAAAACGCCAAGCTATACTAAGTTACTCTTAACAACCAGCAATGGTTGGGAGAAACGGGGGTGGCGAAAAGGAGCTATA
Source organism: Eubalaena glacialis (assembly GCF_028564815.1). Lineage (NCBI taxonomy): Eukaryota > Metazoa > Chordata > Mammalia > Artiodactyla > Balaenidae > Eubalaena > Eubalaena glacialis. Next base: position 29,025,543 of record NC_083718.1, read on the forward strand.
GCAATTACAGTTTTAAAATATCCATGATTATGGATCCCTCCTGAAAATACGGATAGAATATAATGATGGATCTGTGGTTATGTTGGCCCCTTCTAAGTTATAGTTGAATGTGAAGCAGAGTAAATAGAGGTGAAAGCCCAGTTGTTCTTAGTGTAAATGTCTTTAGAATGCCTTCTAAAATCTTTCTCATTTTCTCTTCTTACTTTGTTTTTTTCCTTTTCCTCTACTCTCCTTTTCTTGTTTTTATAACTGGAACAACTCAAGAGTCCTTTGTTCTCTCCTGGCTGATGAAGTAAGTCAAAGGTATCCTAAATTCAGCATTTAGAGACTTCAGGCTCTGCTCAAGAAAAGCCTGCTTATCAGTAAGTCACACTTCTTGTATTATGTATTAGTGAGATATATGTGCCATATATCTATATCTAAATATATATACACATACATACATATATCTGTATATATATACACACACAAAGATATCTGTCTTTAGATTTTTAAATATATAAATAGATATTTGATTCATCCATTTGCCTTAAATCCCCTTTTAGACCAAAACATCTGGCTCTTGATATATAAACCCTTAAACAGCTTCAATCACTGTACACACAGTGGACTTTCAATTACTTAGGGAAGAAACACTGACTCAGCCCTATTTTTCTATGATAAACTTAAGTGTAGAGACAAGTTGAAAATGACACCCTAAAGTTTCTAATTCAAATTAGGATATGACAATTACCTCTCAGTATGAGATTATCATATTAAGTGAAGTAAGACAGAGAAAGACAGCTATCATATGATATCGTTTATATGTGGAATCTAAAAAAATGATACAAATGAACTTATTTACAAAACAGAAACAGACTCACAGACATAGAAAACAAATTTATGGTTATCAAAGGGGAAAGTGGGGGAGGGATAAATCAGGAGTTTTGGATTAAAATGTACATACGACTACATGTACAGATAACCAACAATGACCTACTGTATAACATATCTTGTAATAAACTATAATGGGAAAGAATCTATATATAACTATATATGTAGTTATATATATAACTGAATCACTTTGCTGCACACCTGAAACTAACACAACATTGTAAATCAACTATATTTCTTTTTTTTTACTATATAATTATTTTTAATGTCCAGAGTTTATAATTCAAGGGCCAGAGCTTTCTCCCAGACTCAAGTTTATAATTGCTCAATTGGCTGGTGAGGCCAGTAGGGATACTTCTTCTTATCTAATTTGGTTTCTGGGAAGACTTCATTCAAGTCCTCAATGGTCATCTGATCAAATGGAATTATGTTCTTCATTTTCTCCAGCTCCTTCTTGTATTCCTCAATCCTGGTCTTAGAGAGAGACAAAAACTCAGCACAAATTTTCACATCTTCTTTTTCTTCAGCATCCACCTGGGCAGTATATTTATCCTCCGGCATAGGAACCTTCAGGGCATTAAACTTCTGGAAGTCATCCACCAAGCCAGCCTTTGCCACACTGGCCTTGTAGTAAGCCCAGTCGATGGCAGGTGGCTTCTCAGGCAGAGTGGCCAACCTGGAGGTGAGGATCTCATTCCAGGATTTCAGGGAGTTAGCAACAGCCTTCTGGTTGTGGGGTATGATCTCCCCAAAAGGTACCCAGTCAATGGCTTTTAGAGCAAGTTTCCGTCCAGCCATCTAGAGATCCTTCACTGACCCCGGAGGCCCACAGTCCACAGCACCAAGGAACGGAAGTAATCAACTATATTTCAATAAATTTTTTTAAATGAGTGAATTCAGATTTCTATGCAGATAATTCTGAGCAAGTGAAAGAAGGACCCAAAAGAAAAGGTAGTACTTGCAATGATGGGACAATCTTTCATGTCAAAGAATTCGACAATTCTTTCTCCTCCATCTTCTTAAGATTTCCCTAAAAGTTTTTACCTCCCCCTTTTCCTTGGCTGCCACTCTCTCTAAGACACGAGCGTTCCCTTGTACTTTATGGGGAACTTTCAACCACAGTTGACTCATGACTTCTGAAGCCAGGCCAATGCTATTACTTGCATGTTTTATTACCATGGTGGTAGGGGGGTGGTGACGGGGGTGGAGGGGAAGAAGAGACAAAGAGAAAGAGGACGAATATGAATGAATATCAGAACTTCAGTTGTAAGTAGAGAGATTCTATACAGAAAAGAATTTTCTATTCTCCACAGGGAATGCCAAAAATTCTCAGGGCAGTCAGAAAGCAGGCCAGAAATAAGGACACTGCTGCTTTCTTGTCTTTTCCCTAAAATATAAATGTTAGTGTAAGTGATCCACTTAAATACAGATGTTAACACCAAGAAGGGTTAAATTACCTTGACCATCTCTTAAGAATAGTAGCATGAAAATCTAAACATCTTGCAATTTATTAATAGTCATGAGCAGCCTGCAGTTATATCTAGAATCTCTGTCTAGGGCAGCCTCTCACACTGTACTCCAATGAGGGTCAGGGGAACACGCCAGGGATATGTGAAATCTCTAAGAGAATTAAAAACTTGTTCTCATTCTGATGATTAAAAAATCAAAATACAAAAAAATATGATCATATTCTAGGTCATCTAGATCCAGAATTGCCACAGCATTCCATTCCATGGCTGTATTTATGAGAGCACCAAGGAAAAACTGAAAGTGAAAGCATTAACTATTAATGCCATTTTTCTCCAAAGGAGTTACCAATTTATTCCCAGGGGTCATGGGTTCACACAGATACGAAACTCTGACTGAGGGTATTTAATTCTGCAGGCTTCCTGAAAAGTGACTACTCTTCCAAAATACTACCTTGGGCAGTTTGCTGTTGCCTTAAATCCTTCCAATAGACCTTCATTCTTAACTCAGACTAGGACTTTAATCCTTATTGCAGATTAAATGGTATCTATCTTGTAATTAAATTCAACTGTTTAAAAGGCTAGATGTTTCATGGTTCTACTATTCATCATAATGAAAAGAATATAATCTAAAATTGATGACAGTCAAATTTCATTCTTATCATAACAGAAGTGTCGTTTTTATAAAATCAGAGTGAATGGGAAATTTGGAATGACACTTGAGGCTCCATGTAATTTTATTGATTTTATTAATACTTAATTCATAATTAAGAACAACAGAGAAATATCTCCTATGTTTCTGAAAACATAGGCATTTAGACATAAAGAAAACCTTAGCTTTCACTTATCCAAGCTTCTCATTTCACTGGGAAAGAAAATGAGGCTCTGAGAGGTTTGCTCAGGAAGTTAGCTGAAAAGTCAAATCAAGTCTTTGGACTCACAGTCCACAGGTAAAATATTACCCTGTACACTCTGTGTTTCACCTTCCATTACTAGTCATGTGGAAATCTTCTACAAATCGTTAAAGTAACTGTCAATTGTTTTATTTCTAGAAAACTAATCCTACTTGATTCTAACACTGTTAATAAGAAGACATTTTGTTGTATGCCATCTGAAAATGATGCTGAAAATCTTAAAATCGTCTCATTACATAGAAAACACTACAAAGGAAATGAAAAACTTATGCAAATATTCCCAAAATATGATATGACTTCTGTGCCTGACTGTAGGACATGCGGCATGTTATAAGTAGGCAATTACTTGGGATTCTGAACCTTATAGAAGACTTTTTTCTATGGGCAATCTTTTATAACAGACACGTGGCACTTGAGATACTGAGGTCAGTGATACAAGTATGCTATGGAATCAAAAGACACATACATTCCTTGAACATCTCCTTCCCCTGCACGCCTATCCCCATTCCTTTGCTCAAGCTGCCATTTTCCAACCTAAATGCCTTCGTCTCCCATCTATGGTGGGTAACATCCTTACCATCCTTCAAGTTTGTCCTCTCTCCTTCTCCTAAATCATCATACCCTTCGGTAGTTTGCTAATGATAGTTATTATGTTCTTTGACATATATTTATTTGCAAACCTGTCTTATATACTCCCTTTTTTAAGAACAGAAGTTCATTCTAGGCCAGCATAGTGCATGCAATATATGGTTATTGAGTTAAAAAAATGAGTGAAGTTTAGGGCAAAAGGATTCTAAATTTATAACAGTATCTGTTCTCTTCAAAATATGACTTATCACTTTCCTTTGAAAGTACATGTAAATGGCCATATTAAAGTGATCTATGAAGAGAAGGCAGCAACACATAAAATGCTTAAGATACTGTTAAGTGGAAAAAGTAAAAACCAAAATTACATCTAGGCTATGTTTACTACTTGAAAATATTATATATGCATATGGACAAAAAGTAGAAGGTAAAACAGAAAAATGAAAACAATTTGCTCTGTTGGGTGGTGGAATTATTGGCTTCTGTGAATGTGTCTATGTTTATACAATAAATATTTTTTAAAATGTATACATATGTAGTAATTAGTAATATTTATGCTGGATATTGGTACTAATATTTATGGACTATAAAAAAAAAAGCATCTGTAGCTGTCCTATGTCTAATACCACTCAGTTTGCCGGCCTGCATGGAAACATATTCAAAGAACTGCTGCCACCTGGTAGTCACCAGAATTGCAGACTTGGTAATCAGAGAAGATAACCTGTAAGGTTAGAAGGCTGGGTCAACTTTTAAGGTCAAAATAAGCATGCACAAATTTTTTAAGGACCAAAATATGAATCATCCACTGAAATTGAAACACAGCAAAAATTGTATTTCTTTAGGACCAATAGTTGATGAATCTTATGACTTCCTTAAAACACAAAAATATTTCTTGACTTCACTTTACAGTTTTATATTCCTATCCAAAGGCACACATTTATTCCTAAATATTTATCCCATAAGGTGTATTATTTCTAAAAGGGCTTGTTTTGTTTCTTATTTGTGCCCTTATCTCTAAATAGCCCTATATTGCTACTTTCATATATATTGTTTCTGTGCATATTTGATTTTTTAAAAAATATATTATTATAGTGAATAGCATTATCATCTTTGCTGGAAAATCAAATGACTTTTTTGAACATATGAATTTCCATAGTGGTTTTATGAATGAGATATACATATACTGCCACCTAAAACCACGGCCCAAATCATTATTAAAGTTAATAATGCTAAATGCCCCAAGGATCTGCAACTTGGTATTATTCACTGGATTGATGTGGAACTGTTTCTTTGTTCAAAAAAATCAAACTCAATTTTTTACTGCTAATTTTCTGAACTTACAAACATAATTATAATCTTAAATGGAGAAATTAACTTTATATGGTGTTTTAGAAAAATAATAAGTTGATAACATTTTATAAAATGGAAATATTTTAAATTATTTACGTAATCCTATTTGTTCCATTCAAGCATCACACAGCACAAGAACAAAAGAAGCTGATTTATTAGACATATGCCAGGGTGAAGAATTTTCTCAGAATTCTTGGTTAGCCTGTGATAAGAACACAAATTTATCTAAGTATGATGAACAATGCTTTAGGGCATACTTAGGGAAGATGCTATTTAAAAAAAAAAAAAAAAGCTTTTATTGCATCACACACATGGAACCAGATTCTCCCTCTTATGGGCTGTAGCCAGCATGAAGTTCACACTACATTAATTTGCACTTGTCGATATGCTACTTTGCAAGTATTTTTAAGGCATGTTCAAATGTGTACTCTGTCTCTTAAACTAGAATATAAACCCCCTAAGGGCAGGACCTGGGTCTTCTAGTTATCACCCCACAGTGCCTAGCGTTCTGGTCTGGGCAGGCCAAGCCCTCTCGAATGGCTGTGGTCTGAGTGAGGAGCAGGGAAACGAATGTGCTAAGCCTCCAGTACTGAAAGACGGTGTGAAGAACACTGGAGAGCAACTCTGTCATCACCAGGACCAAGTGATTACATGTACTAACGGCATGCCCAAGTGGCCCAATCCCAGTCATTTTTTAGAGATAGAAGTGAGACTGCAGGTGGTAGTTGGATAGTTTCTGAAGTCTAGCTCTCAGAAGCCATCCATTATCTCAATATATTCCCCAAAAGCCTTCTGAAGAGAGTATACAGCATTACAGACACATAAGAGAGAACAGAGATGAACGGGATTTTTCTTTAATCTGTAGTTGCTAAATTACGAGTAGAAAAGACAAATATCACTACTAGCCAGTTTAACACATACAGTGAAATATTCCTAGGATGTTTCCAGAATCAAATAAAAGACAATGGACCTCAGAGGTCCATTAGTTGGGTCTTTAGGTAAAACATATTACTGCTACCATTTAAAACTAAAAATTTCAGGGAAGAAAGTTCCATGGCCTGTTGTAGCAATCTATTTCAATCTTCTTACTGTCAGAAAGTTATTTCAGGCTGCTGTGATTTCCAGTTGCTGTGATTAAATCTCTTTGTTCTTATTCTTTCCATACTAAAGATTGAGAACAAGTGTTTAGCTTTCTCCTTGAAATTATCTGTCAAGTCCTTAAAGATAGTGAAGCAATGCTTTAGTCTTCTCTAAGTAGAAAGGTACAATTCTTCAACTTTTCTTTATTACTTTTATTTCTCTGGCCTTACGTAGGACTTACCTTTAGGACGTGTTGGGCTTCCTCTCATATTTACACAAAGCCATACAAAATAGCTGTACTACTCCCAACAATCTAATTCATTCAACTGAACTTAGGAAATAACTCCTGTGTTGATACAGTCCACATTTTTTAATGTCAACATTAAAGTGTGGAGTCATACTGCTGTAGATACGAGCAACACTCAAACCTTTTTTTGTGTTAATTGTCTAGCCAAAATTTTCTGATCTATTTCTTTTGTATATGTGCTCTAGCCTTAAATATTTGCTTTGATTACCCCCTTCAGGTAATTTTGAACTTCAACGTTTCCTAGTCAGTATTAGCCACAACTCCAGAGTTATAACTTACACAATACTGACAAGAAAGTCTTTTTATCTCTGAAAGAAATTGAACCAACCTAAAAATTTTGTAATATAAAACAATTTATTTATGTATATGTGTATTCCCATCTAAGCCAGTTTTTAAGCCATGTGCCACTAATAATAAGATAATAAGACTACAACCAATCATATACTCACCTGCGGATGCCATTAGATGATTAAGAGACCAGGGATCAGGCACATTTTCTGTATGTCAAAATACTCTAAAACCATTAAGTTATAATTTAAGATTGGTGAGTCTTCAATCTCAAAACTCCACACTCTAGCAGGGCAGGGGAAACAAAGTTTTATCTTTATACTCAGGGCAGGGGTTGGCAAGCTTTTTCTCTAAAGCCTCAGATAGTAAGTATTTCAGTCATGGTGGGCTATGGGGTCTCTGCCACAACTTCTCAGCTCTGCCTTTGTAGCAGGAAAGCAGCCGTAGACAATACATCAACAAATGAGTGTCGCTGTGCTCTACTACAACTTTATTTGTAAAAACAGACTGCAGGTCAGATTTGGTCCCTACGCTGTAGCTAGCCAGCCTTCTTTTACAGATACAGGTCACCTGCGCATGTTAAACACTCACTCATATCTGCATATGTAAGTAGGAGTATATATGTGTGCATTAGCTCACCAAATCTCTGTCTGCCTATCCCCATAGCCATGGTGGCTTCATGGGCATGTGATCAGTGTGTTCATACAGGGCCCTGTGTTTAGAAGGGCCCTGAACTTGCAGTTTAATGCTCTGTGGTCAACGTCTTAAAATTCTTAATGATTTTATATTGGAATTTGTGTTTTATAGGTGAAGTCTGATGGTACAATGGAAGCCCCACTCACATCTGTGGTCTTGTCTCTCCACTGACTCATGGCAGCCCTGGGGCACTTCTTGGACACTTGTTCCCTTCCAGCTTCCTCTTCCTGGCCCCTGCCTTGGGACCTTGCTGCTCTCCATGTTGGGTGGGACCAGGTCATGGCAGTGTTAGGGGGAGGCATTTGTTCTGCCGTTATCCTTTACCTCTGGTGGGAGCCTGGATGTGAGCCTGGGAAAGGTTGGGTTGAGCGTGTACACCCCTAACGCCTGAGGGTAGGACATGGAGTTGACTATCCCTCCTCCCGCCTGGCAGCACTACAGCACACTCAACGGACTCAGCGTGGAGCCTCTGCCCACCCTGACCCCTGTACCAAGTGTCTCCCTGTGTGGAGGCTGCAGTCTCTAGGGGGCTGCCCAGCTGACCACCTTGGGATGGAGAAGACTGACTCTCTCCCATCCCCACTGGGGCATGGTGTATAGGTTCTGTGGCTAGTGACATGGAGAACCTAGAAACCATGGATTCATCTGTACACCCAGTCATGGGGCATCTATGGGGGTCTGCATTCCCCCACCATGAATATCCCTGTGCTGGAGGGAGTCCAACATTAAATAGCAAATAAAAACACCATGACATTCAGAGGGAGGGAGGAAGAGGGAGAAGGGGAGAGAGAGAGAGAGTGAGAGAGAGAGGAAAGGCTGACTGCAGGAGAAACGAAAACGTTTTGTAATTCAGTACCTTTAACATCACTTTTTTCCTGCTTTTTGAACAAAGGGCCCTGTGTTTTCATTTGGTACTAGGCCCTGATCAAAGAATCAAAGGCTGTAAAGAATCATCTTCTGAGACTCATCTACCAAAATGGAAGCTAATAAAGAAAATTCCACTTATGCATCACTCATTTCAGAGTCAGCTAACCTTCCTACCGCCAGGGTAATAACAGGTTTCCTGCAGCCTTCCTAAATCTTAAATGTAAGGCTCTGAAATTAATTATGTATTTTGGATTTCAGACTAAGGGGCTCCTTTCAGAATATGATGATTGGGGTTGCTGCAAGGTAGCCATTTCCTTCAGATAGTTTGCTACAGGATTAACTCATTTCCTTAGAATGGTGGTGAGGTACCTCATAAATATAAAGCACAATCAAAACATTATGCATGAAATTTATTGATAACAACCAAGAAAGTTGAAATTTTTCTAAGATTTCCCTTTATTTCCTATTAAAGAAGGTAATACCATAACATTCTAACATACAAAAACATAGGTTTCCCTGATTTGAATAAACTAACTGTAAAACAAACACTGTAGCGATGGTATTTGAATATGGGTTGCGCATTATATGATATTAAAGAATTATTAATATTTTTAGGTATGATGATGACATAGTGATTGTGAAAAAAATCCTTCATAGATGCACACTGAAGTATTTATGGGTAATAACATAATGTCTGAGATCTGCTTTACATACTTCAGCAAAAGCAGAAGAGAGGGAAGACAGAAGAGGAAGAGGAAGAGAAGATGGAGAAGAAAAGGATGACAAAGATGACAAAGAAGATGAAGATGACAATGCAGGTGAAGATGAAGGAGAGAAAAAATTGTGAGGTAGATGGAATAGGATTGGCAAAATGAGAAGCCTAGGTGATGGAGATGTGGGAATTCATTATAATAGTCTCTTTATCTTCATATATGTCTTTAAATTCCCATAATGGAGCGTGTGTATGTGTATAACTGTTGTCTACAAAAAATTTCTAACAAAAATCAGGGCACAGATTTTTCATTCTCCTTCATACCAAATGTCTTTTTTTTTTTTTTTTTTTAGTGTGAGAAGCATCCTCTGAGGCTGACAGGAGCTCTCTAAACTGAAGAGATACAAAGGAGTTGATGGGAAGGATAATCTGCCCATCAGTTCCTAACACAATAAAAAAAAAAGAAAAGGAGAAAATGGGAGGAAGAGATTGCCATTGTTACTCTCCTAACCTTTCCTTCTAATTATGCCAGAGTCAAGGCATGGGTCACAAGGAAAATGATTTGGGTGGTCAACCATTTGCCCTATTTTGTATACATCAAAAAGCTCTTGTTCTCACCACATTCCAATCTGACAGATTCCCATCTACTTTAAAACTGTAAGAAGCCAGATTAACAAAAATATAAATAAAATGACTATATTACAAGGAACCCCCTTTTTTGTAAACATAGAGATAGCCTTCTTGTTATTCTGAATTGCATGATAGGTAACACTTTAAAAGTAAAATACGCTTTATATTATTATAGGTACTTCAGATCAACATTCAACATGCCCAGCTTTTAAAAGTTAAATGTAAATTTCTCTCTTGAGTGCAGATGGTGGCCAAGCAAAGTAGCTCTTCAGTCATAAAGACAGAAGGTCAGGTCATGGCTGAAAGACCAAAGAACAATTGCTGCTTTGCTACTCCAGATCATCAATGGAATGAGACACCACTTTCATTTTTTTTGAAACTGTCTATTCAATACAAAATAGTTACAAGGAGTACCTATAAGATTTCCTCAAATTATGTCCAAGAAAAAATAGTAATAAGCACATCACATCTCTGACGTCCTAAAAAGGCACATCTCTATCTAAAAATAATACTAAAATCATTATAAAAACTGTCAATGTTTCACTATTTAGCAGGAAATATTTACAAATGAAAACTGCTCCTTTTATAATCCTGCAACTTTAGCCTCCACCTCATTAGTGGTTAATTAAAATGAGATATAGCACTAAAAGACAAATATTACGAATACTTCTACACACGTTATTCATTTACAAGGGATATTATCATCTTATTATTCCTATAGTGTTCTTTCTCTCTAGAATATTAAAATGTAATTTTTAAATAACTCAGAGACTCTTCCTTACTGTATTTTTCCAGTTAGTCCAAAATGTTATGCTGGCAGATGCTACAGAATAACAGAAAAGGTATATAATAATGCCAGTGAGCATGCCAATATGATACCTTTTTAAAAAAGTCGTATAATATATCAGAAAAGGAAAGTTCTGTGTTGGTTAGTAATCCTAGATCTTCAGTTCCTGATAGAAAGGATTTTTAATTCCACTATCAGGCACGCCCCCAACTGGATGGAATGAAATATCAACAGTTTCATTATTTGTACATGTTAACAAGGAAAATTCTTCTGAAAATTTAAAACTTGTTAGAACACTTTGAATATAGTGATACAAAAGCATAATTTGATTTTGGTTGTTTAGATTTTAATTTAATGCCAGGGATTTCAGCTACAACTTGAAAAACTTTTTGTACTAAATTTCATTATCACTTTCATTTTCAATACTTTCCCCAATTGTCTTTGCATCATTTGCATAAAAGAGTTGATTGGGTTGAAAGGGAGATATGTTGGAAAATACGGTAAAAAGTGTTGAACTAGAAATATATTTCAAAAAAATTTACTTAGGGCTACCCACTTTTAAACCATAGTGATTTCTTTAAAATAATGACACTGAGAACTCAGTCTTATTTTAATTGAATAGATTTCTCAACCTGCTTTCACTGAATAAAAAGAATGAAAGCGTTCAATGTTCTGTACCATAACAAAATTAGAAAATCAAAAGTCAGCCTATTAGAACTGCCTCTCTAAAAACTTTATCCACGTTGTCAATTAAAATTGAAGTATCTCCATGATCTCAACAAAGATATAATGTAAAACATCTGTTCAAACTGAAATTGAAGTAAGTAGCAGTTTTTTTCCTAACATTTCCAATTTTACTGTATTTAGGTTTCCTGAGCAAACGTATTCATGGTTATCTTAGTTAAAACTGGTTTCACTCTGCCAACGATCAATTTGATTGACATATTTACATATCAACTCATCTCATCTCACAAATTTTAAACTTTTTCACTTAAAATTGGATTCAAGTTGGCATCTTTAAAGAACTTTATGTACATATATTTTAGGTTCAAAATGAACATTAGAACATTTTCTTTTACTTTTGTAAGTAATAGATACACATATCCAAATGTATATTTATGACCTGTCAGATTGTAATTTCATATGCATGCAGTTGTATTCTCACAATTTCATGTGAAAGGTGATAATTTTAGGCAACTGTAGATGAAATTCTTTTAACAGTATAAATTGGATCATTCCATTAGTTAGAAACAATATAATAGAAATAAATGACTTAGGAATAAAACCACAACCATTTCAGAAAAAAACATTAGTTATGTCTTTAATTGCTGCAGTTACGCTTGTATCAAATCTTACCTGATCTTTAATTTCAAGATCCCTTTTAGTTTTTGTTCTGTACTCTCTGTGCTCCTTTTCTGCCTCATCCTTCTCCATTTTGGTTTTATTCAATTGATAGTGCATTTCTCCACACACCTGTTAGAGTATAAAAACTAGATCAATAGCTGCTGGAATCTACCAGGCAAGGCCTGCAATTAGATCTTTTGGTGCCCCCTAGAGGTCATATAAATAAAATACAATAGAACTTTTCTAAGAATGGCATTTTCTATTAGCATATTCAATATATTCTGTTAAGATGTGGAGGCAATATCAGATGTTATTGAGTCTTACAATTTCAAATGACAGATAAAGAAATGCATAACCAGGGAACTTAAGTGATATATACAAGATTTTTCATGTAAAATAATAGTTTCAATTGCATATTATCATCTAAAATGCACTATCATCTTGCTTTTAACTAGGTAAAATTATTAATTAAAATATTAAGCTATGTCATTATTCATTCAAATTGTCATGGTTATATAGATAGTCTATATTAAAAACTTTCCTTTAAACTCTTTATCAGTTAGGCTTTTATTTAAGGAAATTTATAAAGGTATATTTCTCTCTGCCAGTAGACTATATTATCAATATTTAGGAGTAGAGTATTACCCAGCCGGTATTTACCGTAGGCTTTGCAGATTATGTCAATCTTACCATGCACAATACTATGCATTTAAATTAAGAAAGTTAAAAGTCATAGACTGCAAGTAAGCCCACTCTGCTTTTAAAATAACTATGGCATTCAACATAAAAGGAAAATATACATGTAAGTGAAATGACTTTAACATATTGTTAAATAATAAACACACTCAGTATCTTAAAATTGTGTATCATTCTTTATATAATCTTTTTTTTCAATCCAGGGCATCTACAGACAGATAAATACATTTGGAAAATACAATTAGCAGATAAATCTAAATAAAGAAGTTATGAACTTTTGAGATAACTGAGAACTTGTAGAGAGATCAAGTAATACACACATCTGCTAAGTCAGCTTCTAAGTTACAAATACAAGTTTTTAAAAATCATGTATCATCTAATGGCTATACCTGCTTGAGACTTTGCAATTTTGGTAGTTCTCCAAAAATGATCATTAGAATTTTAGTAATTAGTTTCATCATTATTGAAGTATTAGAATCTTATAAAACCTATATGCATTTCCTATATTCAAATAAAAAATACGTTAAAAATAAACTAATCTGTGTTCAAAAATTAATAGTGACAAGACAGAAGAAAAAGTCAGTAAGCTTCTCCCCAGTGACCCTCAAAAAGCTAAAAAAAAGAATAAAATTACACAAATTGTATCTGAAATTCAAATACCTTCAATGTGCAAGAGTTAATCCTTCCCCTTTCAAAAATATTAGTAATTCACAAAAAGTTACTAAAGCTAAATAAAATTTAAAAATTAAGAATTACAGAAAAAAAATAGAGGAGCCCTAATTGACTTTCTTCACTATTCCAATCTATTTGATTTACATATAGGAATAAAATTTAAAGACCCCAATTATAATACCAGAACATAACAGTTATACAACCATGGTGTTTAAAACCCAACACCAGTACAAAATTATTATACATAATAAATATCTAAGCATTAGGTCCTGTTTAAAATGACTGTACCCCTTAATTTTATTTTTAAAGTTTCCTTGCCTCACTAATTTCAGTTTAAAATGCATTTGCTAAGTTTATCTGTAACACTTAAATTTCATCTAAAATAAATGAACAAATTAAATTTAACTAGAATTATATTATCCCAGGGTTGGAAGCAGGCTTAAGGCACTCCTCTGATGCTTGAGTCCTTTTGGACAGTTCTAAAGACAAGTAATCATTCTTTACTGTACCATATTTCAACAGAAAGTTCTCTCCTTATAATGAACTGAAAATCCTCATCATAGCTTTCACCTATCAATCCAGGTTAACCATTTTCATCTCTCTGCACCAGTTCCCTTACTTCTACCCCTACCTCCACACAAACACATCAATTATATTGGCAAATATGATATTTTAAGCTTCTACATTAGCTAGCTTGAATTTTAGAAAGCAAATGAAGAACTATATAAATTCAAGGAAAAAAAAGAAAAAATAGGCTTCCTTTCTTAATATATATTAAAGTTAATTTAAATTACTGAGTTATAAAACAATAATGGCATTAAAAATGTGTCCAAATTTAGGAAAATATGTTGAGAAGTAAAATGCAGTATGAAATGGGTATGCATTTTAATAAAATTATCTGTGTATGTATTGATGAAAAATAAATTGATTTAATTTATTACATCATGCATGTCCATATTTAGTTACTTAGTTTTAAAGCAATGATTACTGAAATCTACACAGACTTCTAGTGTTTCTTAAACATGTACCTTAGCCAGTTAAGACCATTAAGCATTTTAGTTCTTGGCTCACAAGTTTGTGATGCCCATAGTGCAGACACGGTGATACCACAGTGTAAAGTATAAATTTAAGGACCAACAGAATAAGAAGTTGTAGTATTAGAATCTTGATTTTAGAGAACAGGTCTGAAAGGAATGAGAGATGGAGAATTATGTTAAGCACACTTTTCATGTTATAAATAAATACATGTCTTTTAGTATTATTGTGAAGACCAAACTTATGCACAAAATTACTCCTAGTTGACTAATTCAGATGTACAAGTTTTATCAAGTATTCAATAATTAAAGTAATAAAACTTGTTTATTTACAAGTCTGTCTCAGCAACTTAATCCTTAAACTCTTTGAGGACATTATTTGTGTCTAATTCATCTTTGTATTTGCAGCACCCAGAAAAGGGCCTGCTGATAATAAGTAAATGTTTGCTGAATGACCATTATGTGGACCTTTATTATCTTGAAATAACAAAATTTTTATACTCCAGACTTCTTTTTGAGCTTTTTACACTAGGAAAAAATTTTCAACTAAAATATTTAAGTAATTAGTAAACTAAAATCTCTCTTTGTACCTTTGTGACATCCATTTCCCGGGAAGCAAGCTGGTTTTGAATTTCCTCTAGTTGATTAACAGCTGAAATCTTCTCTCTTGTAATCTTTTCCACCTGAGCCTCCAGTTGGGCAATACTCTGAGATAGGGTCAACATCTGTACAAGGAAATAAAAGTCCTAGATGATAATGTCATTTGACAAAAATATTTTAAATATCTTGAATTAATAGAGTCGTCCTAAATGATAATGTCATTTGACAAAAATATTTTAAATATCTTGAATTAATAGAGTCTCAGCATGGCCACTGGGCTCTCTCTGTAAGTCATTTCTCTTAATGGATTGGGTATCTCCATTGCTCTGCATTCTCAATTCACCTCCCTTGACTATCACCTCACGTAATTACTTTTCTTTTTTTTCTGGTGGTGAGAACTTTCAAGATTTGCTCTCTTAGCAACTTTCAAATACACAGTACAGTACTGTTAACTATAGTCACCATGCTTTTTAAATGTTAAAAATAGAATCAATCAGCAGATATTTATTAAGAAACTTCCATATGCTATACTAACCCTGTAGGAATACCAAAGTTTTATGTCCTTTTAGAATTTCTAACCACCTTATAAAGATATGCCCAATATCTGAAAAATTCAATAAGAATATAAAATAGTATTTTTTAAAAACACGAAGTATTTTAGTAATTTTGTACTATGGTAGACACAAGAATAAAGGTGCTGAATTTATCCTCCATGTTAAAATATATTTCAAATTTTCTTGATATATTATTTATCAACTAAAATTATTTACATGCACAGTACTTAACACATCACACTGTTTTTAGTTGTCTGTTTCCTCATTAGACTAGAAGTTCCTCAAGAGCATGTTCCTCAAGAGGTATATGTTTAATGTTTGATGAATGAATGAAACATTAGAATAAATGGCTTTTCTGAGGGACTCTATGGATATCAGGTTCTTAGTTTTTCTTCCCAGGGTCAGAAATGTTTTCTAGATCTTAGATTTAACCTTTATAGTTTTTGGTTTGCAATTACATTTTACTCTGCTCCAGTAGGTCAAACTTTTCTCAGTGATTAATTTCTCATTTGTATTAGCAGTTTTAAAGTGATGAAGAAATGCTACCTTGCCCCAGATCAAAACATATGGGATAGCTATCAGTTTTTAATCAGCTAAAATAAAAACTGATAACAAATTTGAAATAATATTTGAAATCTATCATTGTACACTAATATGGGTGTGAATTCAGTTTTACAACTGAAATCAATAACTAAAATTTTGTAATAAAAATCAAGATTACCTTTGTCAACTAATTAAAATTGACAACATGAAAATAATGAGCCCTAGCAGCTATTTTCTAATTTAGACGGTAGATGTATTAATTAACATTCCTGGGGATTGTGGAGAATTATACATTTAACTTATGGCTGTTTACATGTCCTTCTTTCATCAAGAGATTGGCTACAAATCTAATTTGCACATAAAATTACTTTTACTACAAACTTTTACTAATACCAAGCTACAAACTTTTAGTAATACCAAGCTACAAACTATCCTTATGCAGATTACAATCTGAAACAAAAATTAAAGGTCAAAAGAAGTTAAATGTAACAAATCAAAAATATTAATTGAATTTTCTTAATTTAAAAATTCAAGTTCATGAGTAAGCATATTATGAATATGTAATTATAGCTTTTCTGGAACCATACAACAATAACAAACTTTAATTACCAACTACTAAAAACCATATATTACTTATTTATGTGGATCTATGGTAAACATATTAATATTGTGTGGTGTTTTTGAAGTAAATGGGCAGACATTTATTTTGCTAATGGTAATTTCTGAGTCAGTTTCTATAGCATGTAACAAATCATACACCTTCCATATGATTCCTTCCCTCTGCCACCCATCACTTCATTCCTCTGCCCACTACCTGTCTGCTCCCTTCTGTCACCCACTTCTCAAGGCCTCCCCTCCTGTTGTCACACCTTCTTTTTCCCCATGCCCACCATCTGGAAGTCAACATTACACTGCAGGAGCTTCTCCATCCACATCTGTTGCAGGGGCAGAAGTAACACAGACAGCTGCAACACTGCTGGATGTCCAGGGTGTTGACATCAGATAAGTCCTTTAAACTTTGACAGGGGCAAGCAAGAGACAAGGACACCCAGGATGGGAGAGCTTGATAGAAATCTCTACACTAAAGCAGTCCCTAGTGTACTGAATGTGGTATAAAGTGGCATTCCTCATAAAAAAGGTACAAGAATTAAGGATTCTAGCAATGGGCTATTATCAAGGGAACCAATTGAGAAAATTCACAAACCACACGGGGCATTCAATAAATAGATGATTGAAGGACTGATTGAACAAACAAACTTAGTGGTTTAGTGCAACCAAAGACCATTACTGATGCCAACAGGCAAACTCACAGCAAGTACTGTTCATGGGGGAATGATTCAAAATCTGTCTAGGTAGAAGGCATCTGCTCTCCTAGAGCTTCCCACACAAATGAAATTTTTAAGCAGTAAGAAGAAAGGAAAGAAGAAAAATAATACAAAGAAGGAAAGAAAATCTACAAGTCTCACGAGCATTCCTACCACTAGGAAAGCAGGGACGCCTGCTCCAGCACTAACCATGAGAACTTACAACGTTATGATTAATTGTTCAGACTCCCTATTAAATTAACTTCCTGTGCTAGGCAGTGTGATAATTTTCTCTTCTAATTCCCTTTGGAAAGGAATGTATTGGATTAACTTTCAGTTGAAAAAATGAAAACTTAAGTAATGTTCCCAAGTTCATTCAAGCTAATAAATAAAAAGTAAAGCTGGACTTTATATTAAAATTTGTCTGATTTTACTAACACAAAGGTCCAAGAAATCTACCCAATAGAGCTAATTCTCTCTTTCACTAGAGTAAGAATAATAGCCACAAGCTAAAATTGTTAAAGGGTCTAACCTAAGCCAGGTATTATATTAGGTACTTTCAAAACATTATCTCATTTAATCCTATCAATTCCTTGAGTAGATCAACCAAGGATCTACTACCCTGAAATTTGGAGAGGTTAAATGAATTGTTCAAGGTCACATAAAGGTCAAATTGGATTCAACACTAAATCCTTTTACTTCAGAGCTTCTTTCTGCCATTTTCTGTGAGAGTACTTGCTTCAGTGCTAGGATCACTTTCAGCTCTTTATTCATACATCTTTATTTAGGGCAGGATTTCAGATTAAATGTCAAATAAGGCTTAATGGAGGCAAAAAGAAAAAAAGGACTCAGACTCAGAAATGCATTGTAGGACTTCCCTGGTGGCACAGTGGTTAAGAATCCGCCTGCCAGTGCAGGGGACATGGGTTCGATCCCTGGTGGGGGAATATACCACATGCCACAGAGCAACTAAGCCCATGAGCCATAACTACTGAGCCGGCACTCTAGAGCCCGCGAGCCACAACTACTGAGCCCGCGTGCCACAACTACTGAAGCCCACGTGCCTAGAGCCTGTGCTCCGCAACAAGAGAAGGCACTGCAATGAGAAGCCCACGCACCGCAACAAAGAGTAGCCCCCGCTCACCACAACTAGAGAAAGCCCGCATGCAGCAATGAAGACCCAATGCAGCCAAAAATAAATAAATGAATAAATAAATTAAAAAAAAAAAGAAATGCATTGTATTTCTGTTGCCACTTTCATTCATGAAATAATTATCAGTTTAAGAAAGTTATACATAAAAGCACCTGGAATATTCCCTGGCACAGTTCAGACTTCCTTTATTTCTTCTTATCAGGAATTCTCATCAACATATTTTTACATAGTAGAACTACTCAGCAAGGCAAAAGTTTCCACTAAACAACCCAGGAAAAAAGTCTCCTAGGCATGAACGGTAGCTGATCTTTGCTCTTGATGCCATTCATTCTCTCTCTCAAAGCTCAGCTTGCAACTTTACCTCCCTCCATGCCTTACTCATGTTGGTACGTCTCCCCCACACTCTGCATTTCTAAATCCTGCCTGTTTTTTTGAAGCTCAGTTAAAATGCCACCTTCTCCACCAAGTGTTCCGTGATCTCTTGCAGACAGAAATCTGTTCTGATCCTCTGAACTCTCAGTATTTTAGTCATGCCTTTCCAATGGCATGGGGCCTTCTTCCTTCCATTTGTATTCCCCTTGTATTCATTCAATAAATATATACTGAACACATTTTATGTGGGAGGAATGTGGCAATAACGCAATAAGGATGTTAACAAACCATATATGCAAGGGAATCATAGTAAATTAGGGGAGATAATTCAATAAGACTTTGCAATAAATTGAGTTATAGAAGCCCATAGGAGGGGCTCCCAAAAATTTATCATTGGGAGACTGTGAGAAGAGGTGGTATCGAGAACTCTGAAGGATCAGTCAGAGAGGCCAGAGGAAGATTCCTCTAGGCAATGGGGGTGAGGTGGGGGGTGTGGGGATGGGAGGGGAGGGGCAAAGCCCTGAAAAATCCTGAAATGAAAAAATAGTATGGCAGACTGGCATGTTTGCACATTTGAGGAAGTGCAAGTAGATCAGTATGGTGGTAATACAAGGAAGAAAAGAGAAGGGAGATGAGACTGGAGAACCAAAGAGAGGGAAAAAATGTACAATCTTTATGCTATAGTAAAAGATCCTAAATTTTATCCAAGGGGTTATAGAGAGACAAGAAAGGATTTTAAAGCAAGAGACTGACATATTGACGTGTTCATTTTAGAAAGATCATCCTTGGATCTTTGTGTAAGAGAAGAGATAAGGAGGTGAGACCAGAAGCAAGGGGCTTCTACCACTTGGGGCTGCAGGAATCACCCAAGGGTAAGATATGGAGAGCAGTGGGATGGAGAGACAGGGCAATGTAAAATCAGTAGGGGCCTGAAACTCTATAACTTGGTGATTTGATGTACAGGGTGAGGGATAAGGAGGAAACAAGGATGACAGCAAGATTTGACTATTAAGGGGAAGAGTAAGGAGGGATATGGAATTACTAAGGTGGCTTCCAGCCTTGGCTGCACATTGGAATCACCTGGACAATTTTTTAAAATACTGACCCCTAGATCCTACCCTCAGATATTCCCCCATAATTCATTTGGGATGCAGATTGGGCAATGAGAGTTTTGGAACTTCTGTGTAGCCAAGATTGAGAATGACTGGATTAGAAGAAAGATTGTTTCTTTCAACAGGTGAGAGAAATTTGAGACTATTTTCCTGGTGATAAGGAAAAGGCTATAGTGAAGGACAAAGGCTGACGATTCAGAAGAGAGTGGGGAACTAATGGAAATAGGTCCCTGAGGTGGTGGAAGAGGATGGGATTCAGAGCAAGAGGAACGGATTAGTATTAAGCCACTCCCATTCTGACACAGTTGCAGTACAGGTGAAATTTTACTTTAGGCAGAGGCGGGGGGGGGGGGAGATAAATAAGGTGATTACCATCTAATGGCTGTCAACTTTCTTTGCTAGGTAAGTAAGGCTCTCTGCCGAGAATGAGGGGAGAGTTGGTATGGTAGAGAATTTGAGGGGAATAAAAGTGATTTGAAATACTCCTTGAAAAATGTGTCTTAGATACCAACACTTCCCACCTAGACTATTATAATTACCTCCCACCTGATCTCCAGGGGTTTATTCTGGTCCTCCTTCAAATCTATTGACAGATGATTTTTCTCAAATATAAATGGGATCATGACACTGCCCAATTTACTGCCATTCAATGGTTTCCCTTCACTTTTGGATAACATTCAAAACCTTTCACATGGATTTTAAGACCATTCATGATTTGGTCCTTGCATACTTCTCCAAATTCATCTTCCACTACTCTGGCCCTTACTTCCTATGCTCCAGTCACCTGAGCCCTCTCTAAATTCCTAGAAAGTATGATGCTTTCTAGCTTCAGAGCCTTGGGAGTGTTGTTTTCCTGGGTCTGAAACTCTTCCCCTCAACTCTTCACCTGACCACTCCTACTCAACTCTTTTGAGCCTCATTTGCAAAACCTCTTTCTTAGGAAAGTCTTCCATGACTGCCCAGACTAAGTTATATTTGCCTGTTACACATTCTCATGGTACTCTATACCGTACCTTCATGCCTTTATCATAGTGGTAAAAACTCATTTGTGGAAGTATGTGTTTAATGTCTACCTCTCCCACAAGTCTATAAACTTCATGAGGTAACTGCATTGGTCCTGTGACTACCACATTCCCAGGATCTCCAATTAATATCTGTTGAATCCTGAATGAACGGGAGAGAGAGGAATGCATAGGAGGACTGCTAGAAAGCACCAACAGAATGGTGGACATTGAACCATAAGTGTATGGTGGTGTCATCTGCAAGATTATAGGATTTTTCTTCACTAGCTGAGATCACAATCCAGGTCAGAGAATGTAGATAATTAGATTGACCTATAAGTAGGTTTTGACAGGCACAATTTTTTAAAAAAGGATAAGAAAACAAGGGAGTTTACCTTGGCTCAGGTAAGGTAAGAGTTAAAACTCACTGGGCAGAATTTGTGATATTTCTCTTTATATAGCCTTAGGCTTACACACTGCCTTGTACACGGCAGATACTCAGTAGATATTTGCTGAATGAGTTAATTACTACGTTTAAGACAGCATGTAAGGTATAAGCTGTGAGCCTGCTTTGAAAAAACAGAACATGTAACCATTGTTTGGTTTACTTCAGGGACCACATCTTGCTCCATTTTACTCAACTGTAGCAACTTTAAAGCTAGGTTCCACTAAACTCTGTATTCTAGTTTGTTACTGTTTTTCAAACACTGCCCATCTCATGTTATCTGTTCCTTTTGCCTCTAATTTCTCCCTTCCATGTATTCATCTGGTTATAGTCATTATTCATCGTGTAATTTGTTAGAACCTATTTTGTACAGAGTATATCATCACTTTTTTTTATGGTTACTTGGTTTCTTACAAGTGTTTTACCTTCTTAAAGTCTAATTTAGGAGTGGGGGATGAAATGGGGGAGTCATCTCTCCTTGATTTAACCAAGCTTGAAATAAAATCTGGATATCTCCAGAGCACCTGCTCTCCTCTGACAAACAGAAAGGGAATCAAACAGAATGGCAGGATTAGAGTAAATTTCACATTTTCCTATCATGAAATCTAATTGATTATTTTCTTTGGAAAGGTCAGAGAATATAACTTTTATTGAGAAACACATTGAAGAAGAGAAAATTTTTATGAACTCTAAGTTATAAGCAACTTGACTACTTAAATGGTTTAAACATGTAAGATCATTCGAGGGAGGCTCAAGAGGGAGGTGATATGGGGATATATGTATACTTATAGCTGATTCACTTTGTTGTACAACAGAAACTAACACAACATTGTAAAGCAATTATACTCCAATAAAGATATTAAAAAAAATTTTCAAATAAACATCATTCAAGAATTGCAGCCTGTAGACTCATCAATTACATCACCACATTTCTTCTGCAATGTCGATAACAAATTGAACCCTTTAAATACCTTTGAGCCCATGTCCTCTCTTTCTTTTGCTATTTCTCGTTTCATCATCTCTTTCTCAAAGGCTCTTTTTTCTTGCTGAGATGCGAGTTCTTTCTCAAGTCGCTCTGTCTGCCTCTCCAGTTCATTCTTCAACTGTTCGCACTGGATTAAAGCCTGCCAGAATAAGACAGAGTGAAATGGGACCTTAGAATTTAGAAAAAATAAGGGGGAAATGAGACAATTAAGCTTTGATTTTATTTAAAATAGTTACAACTCACTGTAAAGTTAAAGTAAAGAATATTTTTATATTTGTTTGTCGACACCACTTACTGATTCATATGTTACATGTATTCAAATGTTACATGTATTCAAATGTTGTATTTATTCACATATTTCAGTTTGCACAATTAAGGCTATATTAACTAATCAACTAAGAAAATTCAGGTAACAAACCTTGATAAGGACCACAGAGGAGTCTGAATTTTATAAAAGGGGATCAGAAAAACCAAGTGTTCTAGTATTTTCAATTATATATCATGTTTATACTACAAGAAATATATAAGTATCTAATTTAACTGATTTTTCATCTGGACATGGTTAAAAATTATTTGTACTCTAAATGATAAACAGATCAAAATTTTAAGATGAGATGTATTTATCATTACGTACAGGCATTTATTGTTTAACATTATATAATAACTGAGTTTCCTTAAATATAAGTAAGATAAGATTTGGTTCACTCTCCTTACACACATAAGTAAAGTAAAAATTAGGTAATAATCAAGTTTAGATAAGGAAAGGCTCAAAACAGCATTTACTACCTAGTTTTGTAAAATGATAAGTGTTATATTTCGTTTCTGGCAATTTAAAAGTCGATAATTGTCCTTTAGTTTAAATTTCCCACTCTGAATTTCCAGAAGTAAAATTCTCTCTAACTTCCTTTTGGCTATATTTACAATATCGTTATGCATAACACACAATAATAAATTCAAAATCTCAAGAAAAAAATAAAATTAAGGTGCTTGACATAGAAAATCTGAGTCATACTATGGTGTCTTAGTCTCATCCCAGTGGCTCCTCATAATATCCTCCTCACTCAACCTCTATGTGTTCCCCTGAATTGAGAGAAAGAAACTCAAGTCTCATATGACTTATATACTATGTAATTATAATTTGATAGTCACAGTTGTTGTTAATGGAGATGGAAGCAGTCTCAGTAAAGCACTGTAAGCTCTATGCATTGCTATGCTTCCCTCTGGTGAAAGCTATAATAAATGTAGACAATAAATATCTAGGATATGTGAATTTTCTTCTTTTTATCATGAGAGCATTAAACCCTAATTTCTTTCAAAGTCTTCTGGAAATGTTCTATACTCCTAGGCATAAAAAAATGAGGATAAAATGCAACTGTCCCAGATTAACTGATAAGCAAATAAAATGCCTGAAAAAAGATTCTCCTAGGGAGTTACTCCCAAGTCCAATTCTAGCTGAAAATGTCTGGAAAATAAAATTTTACATTAGATTTTAAAAGAAATGGAAAAGCATAATTTTTCTATAATTTAAACCCTTGGAGCTTGAAATACTATGAATTAGAGATTTTTGCACTTCAGAACACAATTGCTCTTGTGTAAAATATTTTTTATGAACCTAATAAAAATGTTCATAATGTTCACTGATATATGAATATCATGAAGGGCTAAAATTATTATGGAATATAAACTAATGTATTTAATCAGAAGGTTTTTCATTGAATAAAAACTCAGGAATCAACCTTATTAGGTACAGGAACAGTGGAAGGAACTGCTGAAGATCAGGCTAACATGAAGAGCAACTAAAGAGTCAATTCAAAGAATTCAATCAATTCAAGAACAGGGAACAGTAAATGATCCTGAAAGGTAAGAGGCCTAATGCTAAGATGATATAAACAAAAAGCACAAGTGAGAAGTTGTAAATCACTTAAACAAAACCGTTGCTGAAGCCTTGGTTTCGTGGATGGCCTTCTATGAGGAGTAGCCACCACTGAGAGGTGATGGTGAGTATGAAAGCAGTAATGAAACACTGAATAAAAATATTAGGTTAAAAACTGGATATTGATCACTCTCAGTTTGTAGCCAATGATTCCATATAAAATAGCTTTTGCTTTTATTTGTTTTGATTTTAATATATATGTCTGGTCACAATGAAGAAAATATTAAGTAACATTTGGAATTAGAAAAGTTATTTAATCTTACAATGGTCCTCATATACAAGATTTGGGTTTACTAAATAAATATTTATACATTCTTTCCATTAAAGCCTTGTCTTTTAATTCTAAGACTCACTCTCCTAGTTTTCAGAATCCTAGATGACTCAGTACTCCCTGATTATACTCCATATAATCATTCAGTAAAGGCATATAACCGAATCCTCAAAAACTATTGACCAAAAAGTTCGTTTGGGTTTTTCCGTAAGATGTTTGGCCAACCCAATTAACTGATAGATCTTCACAGGTGACCAAGTTAATTTGGGATCTGCGGCTGCCATTTCTCCTAGTAGTTCCCAAGGTCGTGGTTCCTTCCTTTCCCTGAGCACAATCCCTTTCTTGGTGGAAATGGCTGTAGGTCTTGGGGAGTTGGGGATTTACACAACCCTCACCCTCCAGTAGACTCAATCTTCAAAGGGCCTTTTCTCTTCTGGGAAATTTATTTGTGGTCATTCTTTGCTGGCCACAGTAACACATTTTTCAAAACATAATTTATTGGACTTGATATTCCCAGTCCTAGTTTTATTAAACCAAAAAGTATGCACTACTATCTTAATGGAGTCAAAACATTTTCCAAAATAAATTTGTACCTAGTCAACTCAATTCTTAAAATAGGGAAACTCTTTTAGGAAATATAAAAGTCCTTCCCAAGTGCTAGGGTTAGGTTCCTAGATATCCTTGTGATCAAAGGATTCATGATTATAGGATTAAAGAATTATGAGGAACAATACAGTCCACACTTATGAACATAAACTTAAAAATTTATGAAAATGCTTTCATTTTTATGAAATATAGCCCACAAAATAAAAATGATTTTCAACATGTTTTAGGCATTTAATTTACAAATAATGCAAACTATTGATCATTAATTTATAAACGCGTCCTTACTAGGAACCTATCAGTCAGTCTATCCCTATCTCCCATTTTCAAGATATTTATAATTCGTTTTTGTCTTGTGGAAGATAGTGTACATATCAAGAAACATTATATTCTACATTTGTGCTTGCAATCAAATGCTCAAGGCTTTTCTGATTTTCCTTTTACTTCGGGTTTCTAATTCTTGCCTTTCTGATTCCGCTGTAGTCTAAGGAAAACAATAATTTGAATACCTAAAAAGGAAAAAAAAGTTTGGGGGGACATTTATTCAACCTTCTGGATTGGTATTTTTTAAAAGATATTTCTTTAGAGGATTATCTCATTATAGATATGCTCATGGGAACATCATGCCAAAGCCAACAATTTCCCTTCCAATAGAGGTAGGCAGGTCTAAGGCCTAGTTAACCTTTTTATCTTGTAGCTTTACCAAAACATCACTGCAAAAACCTCTACTTTTCTACTTTCATTTATTCCCAGGTTAATTTTTTCTCCCTTTTAAAATTATTCCCAGTTGTAATGACTTGCAAATTTCAAAGAAAAACAAAAACATTTATTGATCACTTACTGTGTGCCATATACTTTCCTAAATGGCTTACATGGATTAATTTATTTAACACTCTCACTGAATTTTAAGTGGCTTTTATCACTCTGTTGATAAGAAACTGAGGCTTTGAGACATTAAGTAACTTGCCCAAGAGCACAGACCTAGAAAGTGGCAGAATAGGGGTTTGATCCAAAGAAGTTATACAACTGAATCCATGCATGGCATTATAATTTTCTCATGTTATAGATTTATTTTCTGATAAAATTCTCAGGTGTTTTCATTGCCACTGTAAAAGTATATATAGTCTGTCCTCCTTATCTGCAGGTTCTGTATTCACACTTTCTGCATCCAAGGTTTCAGCCAGTCGCAGACTTCTGTCCTGGAACCAATCCCCCATGGATAAAGAGGGAGGACTGAATATGATATGACATGATATAATACAATATTAATGTAATGTAACTGCTTCTACTTATTTAGCATGCAATATGCAAAATAGAACACTAGATGGCAACAAATGTTAAGGAACTATAAGAAGAAAGTAACCATTTCATAACTCAGTAATAAAGTAGTTGGTTTTAAAATTAAAATATGTATGCTGTTTCACTTTTTAATCTCAGAAAGCAAAATTCCTAATACTTTTTTTTTACATCTTTATTGGAGTATAATTGCTACGATGTTGTGTGAGTTTCTCCTGTACAAAAAAGTGAATCAGCTATATGTATACATATATCCCCATATCCCCTCCCTCTTGAGCCTCCCTCCCACCCTTCCTCTCCCACCCGTCTAGGTCGTCACAAAACACCGAGCTGATCTCCTTGTGCTATGCAGCAGCTTCCCACTAGCTATCCATTTTACATCTGGTAATGTATATATGTCAATGCTACTCTTTCACTTCGTCCCAGCTTCCCCTTCCCCCCCAGTGTCCTCAAGTCCATTCTCTACATCTGCGTCTTTATTCCTGTCCTGCTACTAGGTTCATCAGTACCATTCTTCTAGATTCCATATATACACGTTAGCATATGGTATTTGTTTTTCTCTTTCTGACTTACTTCACTCTTTATGACAGACTGTAGGTCCATCCACCTCACTACAAATAACTCAATTTCGTTTCTTTTTACAGCTGAGTAATATTCCACTGTATGTATGTGCCACATCTTCTTTATCCATTCAACTGTCAATGGACATTTAGGTTGCTTCCATGCCCTGACTATCGTAAATAGTGCTGCAATGAACATTGTGGTACATGACTCTTTTTGAATTATGGTTTTCTCAGGGTATGTGCCCAGTAGTGGGATTGCTGGGTCATATGGTAGTTGTATTTTTAGTTTTTTAAGGAACCTCTATACTGTTCTCCATAGTGGCTGTATCAATTTACATTCCCACCAACAGTGCAGGAGGGTTCTCTTTTCTCCACACCCTCTCCAGCATTTATTGTTTGTAGATTTTTTGATGATGGACATTCTGACCAGTGTGAGATGATACCTCATTTTGGTTTTGATTTGCATTTCTCTAATGATTAGTGATGTCGAGCATCTTTTCATGTGTTTGTTGACAATCTGTAAATCTTCTTTGGAGAAATGTCTATTTATGTCTTCTGCCCATTTTTGGATTGGGTTGTTTTTTTGATATTGAGCTGCATGAGCTGCTTGTATATTTTGGAGATTAATCCTTTGTCAGTTGCTTTGTTTGCAAATACTTTCTCCCTTAATATGTTTTAACATACCTTAGAGATAAAAATTACCAGACTTGCACTGCAGTTTGTAAACTGCTTAGAAATCAATCCTTGAATTACTACGAACTCAGTGAAAAATAGACTTACAATACACAATAGCCTTTCTAGTTCTTAACCATTAAGATTTTAAAAGCACTAATTACAAAAATTCATACTAATATTTAAAGCTAATAATTAACTTTACTTCAGTTCAACAACATTTATTGTACAATTAATATGTAAATGGCCATGTGAAGAATACAATGATAGATGTCACAGACCTGGTTTTTAAGGTCTTTTGGTGGAGAGGGCTATGTAAACAGCCACAAAAATTATACACAGCTCACTAGGAATACAGAGAAGGAAGAGATTAATTCAAACAAGAAGGTGCTGGGGAAAACTTCTGGGAAGACTGCCATCTGAGTTGCCCCTCATAGAATAAATAGATACTTCACAGATGGATACAGGCAGAAAAGTACAGCATGAGCAAATTCATGGAAATAGTCAATTGTAGGTCACATTATAGAAACAGCACAGGTTATATGAAAGCTTGTAGTGAAAGATAAGGCTAGAAAAGTTAGAGTGGGACAATATTGTGAAAGATCTGGAAGGTCATGCTAAGGATTTGTCTTTTATTCTACTGCAAGAAGAGAGCTGCCTGAACAGGGAGATTTACAGTTTAGGAAAACTTTGGCAGCAATGTGAAAGATATACTGGAATTGAAAGAGACCTGAGGGAGACCAATTAGAAGGCTATTGCAATAGGCCGCATAAGAGTATGTGAAGACTTGAACCAGAGCAGGAGTATAGGAATGGAAGCTGCAGGCATAACTTAGTAGGGGTTTTTGAAGAGATGGTGAGAGTTTGATAACTGATTGGATGTTGAGAGTGAGGAATGGGGAGGACCCAAGATATTTTAAAGGTTCCAAGCCAGGGCTGTTGGTAAGATGATAATACCATTATCTGAAAAAGATAATACAGAAAATTGTAGAAGGAAAAGGAGTGATGGACAGTAAGGAGGAGAGAATTTACAATTTGGTGGTGTAGAGTTTCAGATGCTAATGGCATATCATCCATATAAAGAGGTCTAGTAGCAGCAAGAAATGTAGGTCTGGGGCACAGAGGAGTTCTTAGAGCTAAAGGCACAATGTGGGGGTGGTCAAGTGAGGGGGAGACACAAAGTCCTGGAAATTAGGGCAACATGGCTGGACGGCTAGGAACTGACTGAGGAATGTATGCATTCTAGGTTTGTGGAAAACAAGTTAAAAGACAAGTGGAAGAGTAGACAAGAGCAATGCAAAGAGGACCCACAGAGTGAAACATCAGATTAATCAAGGGGAAATGATGATATGTTATGCTAGTACAGTTAATGTCTTCCTGGAGTTGGGTCAAATGAGGACTGAGATGAAGTCACTGGGTTTAGTAATCAGGAAGTGACTGGTGACCATAATGTGACCAATTCAGTAGCATGATATCAGACTACAATGTGTTAAAAGCCTGACTGCAATGTGTTCAGAAGTGAATGGAAAGCTACAAAGGTAAAAACAATGGAGAAGGAAGGATGGAAGATACAAGAAAGATGTGATAACAAATGTCTCAATGTCCCTGAAACCCTAGAAGTAGGAGATATCAAGAACTTAGAGAGGTTCATCTTGGGAAGTAAGAGGACCAGATAAGCAAGAAAAAAATGAGAAGACACATTTGAGGGATGAGAAAGTGTTCATGAGGCTCTTGTCAGTTGGTTGTGATCTCAGTAAAGTAGGTCAGCTATTGAGAGTGAGGTGCTAAGAGTGGAGTTGGGAAAGTGAAGAAAGTGGAATTCCTGTCTAGTCTAAAGTACATGTGGTAGGGAGACCTTCAAGAAGGTGGAGGAGTAAGACGTGGAGATCACCTTCCTCCCCACAAATACATCAGAAATACATCCACATGTGGAACAACTCCTACAGAACACCTATTGAACGCTGGCACAAGATATCAGACTTCCCAAAAGATGCCCTCAGGCGACCTACACGCAGAGGCGGGGCCAAAGCCAAAGTGAACCCCAGGAGCTGTGCGACCAAAGAAGAGAAAGGGAAATCTTTCCCAGCAGCCTCAGGAGCAGCAGATTAAATCTCCACAATCAACTTGATGTACCCTGCATCTGTGGAATACCGGAATAGGCAATGAATCATCTCAAAATTGAGACGGTGGACTTTGGGAGCAACTGTAGACTTGGGGTTTGTTTTCTGCATCTCATTTGTTTCTGGTTTTATGTTTATCTTAGTTTAGTATTTAGAGTTTATTATCATTGGTAGATTTGTTTATTGATTTGGTTGCTTTCTTTCTCCTTTTTTTTATATATATAGATATATATATATTTTTCCCTTTTCTCTTTTTGTGAGTGTGTATGTATATGCTTCTTTGTGTGATTTTCTCTGTATAGCTTTGCTTTTACCATTTGTCCTAGGGTTCTATCTATCCGTTTTTTGTTTTGTTTTTTTGTTTTGTTTTGTTTTTAGTGCTTGTTATTGGTGGATTTGTTTTTAGGATTGGTTGCTCTCCTCTTTTTTTCTTTTTTATAACTTTTTAATTTTTTTATTTTTAATCATTTTTTATTTTAATAACATTTTATTTTAATTTTTCTTTCTTTCTTTCTTTTTTTCTCCCTTTTCTTCTGAGCCATGTGGCTGACAGGGTCTTGGTGTTCTGGCCGGGTGTCAGGCCTGTGCTTCTGAGGTGGGAGAGCTGAGTTCAGGACATTGGTCCACCAGAGACCTCCTGGCTCCATGTAATATCAAACAGCGAAAGCTCTCCCAGAGATCTCCATCTCAACGCTAAGACCTAGCTCCACTCAACGACCAGCAAGCTCCAGTGCTGGACACCCAATGCCAAACAACTAGCAAGACAGGAACACAACCCCATCCATTAGCAGAGAGGCTGCCTAAAATCATAATAACGTCACAGACACCCCAAAACACACCACTGGACGTGGTCCTGCCCAACAGAAAGGCAAGATCCAGCCTCATCCACCAGAACACAGGCAATAGTCCCCTCCACCAGGAAGCCTACACAACCCACTGAAGCAACCTTAGCCACTAAAGGCAGACACGAAAAACAGCAGGAACTACGAACCTGCAACCTGCAAAAAGGAGACCCCAAACACAGTAAGTTAAGCAGAATGAGAAGACAGAGAAACACACAGCAGATGAAGGAGCAAGATAAAAACCCACCAGACCAAACAAATGAAAAGGAAATAGGCAGTCTACCTGAAAAGGAATTCAGAGTAATGACAGTAAAGATGATCCAAAATCTTGGCAATAGAATGGAGAAAATACAAGAAACGTTTAACAAGGACCTAGAAGAACTAAAGAGCAAAGACACAATGATGAACAACACAATAAATGAAATGAAAAATTCTCTAGAAGGAATCAATAGCAGAATAACTGAGGCAGAGGAATGGATAAGTGACCTGGAAGATAAAATAGTGGAAATAACTACTGCAGAGCAGAATAAAGAAAGTAAAAATGAGAAGAATTGAGGACAGTCCTAGAGACCTCTGGGACAACATTAAACACAACAACATTCGAATTATAGGGGTCCCAGAAGAAGAAAAAAAAAAAAGGGACTGAGAAAATATTGAAAGAGATTATAGTTGAAAACTTCCCTAATATGGGAAAGGAAATAGTCAATCAAGTCTAGGAAGCTCAGAGAGTCCCATACAGGATAAATCCAAGGAGAAACACGCCAAGACACATATTAATCAAACTATCAAAAATTAAATACAAAGAAAAAATATTCAAAGCAGCAAGGGAAAAACAACAAATAACATACAAGGGAATCCCCATAAGGTTAACAGCTGATCTTTCAGCAGAAACTCTGCAAGCCAGAAGGGAGTGGCAGGACATATTTAAACTGATGAAAGGGAAAAACCTACAACCAAGATTACTCTACCCAGAAAGGATCTCATTCAGATTTGATGGAGAAATTAAAACCTTTACAGACAAGCAAAAGCTAAGAGAATTCAGCACCACCAAAACAGTTTTCAACAAATCCTAAAGAAACTTCTCTACACAGGAAACAGAAGAGAAGGGAAAGACCTACAATAACAAACCCAGAACAATTATGAAAATGGTAATAGGAACATACATATCAATAATTACCTTAAATGTAAATGGATTAAATGCTTCAGCCAAAAGACACAGAATGGCTGAATGGATACAAAAACAACACCCATATATATGCTGTCTACAGGAAACCCACTTCGGACCTAGGGACACATACAGACTGAAAGTGAGGGGATGGAAAAAGATATTCCATGCAAATGGAAATCAAAAGAAAGCTGCAGTAGCAATTCTCATATCAGACAAAATAGACTTTAAAATAAAGACTATTACAAGAGACAAAGAAGGACACTACATAATGATCAGGGGATCTATCCAAGAAGAAGATATAACAATTGTAAATATTTATGCACCCAACATAGGAGCACCTCAATACATAAGGCAAATGCTAACAGCCATATAAGGGGAAATTGACGGTAACACAATCATAGTAGAGGACTTTAACACCCCACTTTCACCAATGGACAGATCATCCAAAATGAAAATAAATAAGGAAACACAAGCTTCAAATGATACACTAAACAAGATGGACTTAATTGATATTTATGGGACATTCCATCCAAAAACAACAAAATACACTTTCTTCTCAAGTGCTCATGGAACATTCTCCAGGATCGATCATACCTTGGGTCACAAATCAAGCCTTGGTAAATTTAAGAAAACTGAAATCATATCAACTATCTTTTCTGACCACAATGCTATGAGAGTAGATATCAATTACAGGAAAAAAAACTGTAAAAAAATACAAACACATGGAGGCTAAACAATACACTACTAAATAACCAACAGATCAGTGAAGAAATCAAAGAGGAAATCAAAAAATACCTAGAAACAAATGACAATGAAAGCACGATGACCCAAAACCTATGGGATGCAGCAAAAGACGTTCTAAGAGGGAAGTTTATAGCAATACAATCCAACCTCAAGAAACAAGAAACATCTCAAATAAACAACCTAACCTTACACCTAAAGCAATTAGAGAAAGAAAAACAAAAAAACCCCAAAGTTAGCAGAAGGAAAGAAATCATAAATATCAGATCAGAAATAAATGAAAAAGAAATAAAGGAAATGGTAGCAAAGATCAATTAAACTAAAAGCTGGTTCTTTGAGAAGATAAACAAAATTGATAAACGATTAGCCAGACTCATCAAGAAAAAAAAGGAAAAGACTCAAATCAATAGAATTAGACATGAAAAAGGAGAAGTAACAACTGACACTGCAGAAAAAGGATCATGAAAGATTACTACAATCAACTATATGTCAATAAAATGGACAACCTGGAAGAAATGGACAAATTCTTAGAAAAGCACAACTTTCTGAGACTGAACCAGGAAGAAATAGAAAATATAAACAGACCAATCACAAGCACTGAAATTGAGACTGTGATTAAAAACCTTCCAACAAACAAAAGCCCAGGACCAGATGGCTTTACAGGCGAATTCTATCAAACATTTAGAGAACAGCTAACACCTATCCTTCCCAAACTCTTCCAAAATATAGCAGAGGGAGGAATACTCCCAAACTCATTCTACGAGGCCACCATCACCCTGATACCAAAACCAGACAAAGATGTCACAAAGAAAGAAAACTACAGGCCAATATCACTGATGAACATAGATCCTCAACAAAATACTAGCAAACAGAATTCAACAGCACATTAAAAGGATCATGCACCATGATCAAGTGGGGTTTATCCCAGGAATGCAAGGGTTCTTCAATATATGCAAATCAATCAATGTGATATTAGCAAATTGAAGGAGAAAAACCATATGAACATCTCAATAGATGCAGAAAAAGCTTTTGACAAAATTCAACACCCATTTATGATAAAAACCCTCCAGAATGTAGGCATACAGGGAACTTACCTCAACATAATGAACGCCATATATGACAAACCCACAGCCAACATCGTTCTCAATGGTGAAAAACTGAAACCATTTCCACTAAGATCAGGAACAAGACAAGGTTGTCCACTCTCACCACTGTTATTGAACATAGCTTGGCAAGTTTTAGCCACAGCAATCAGAGAAGAAAAAGAAATAAAAGGAATCCAAATAGGAAAAAAAGAAGTAAAGCTGTCACTGCTTGCAGATGACATGATACTATACACAGAGAATCCTAAAGATGCCACCAGAAAACTACTAGAGCTAATCAATGAATTTGGTAAAGTAGCAGGTTACAAAATTAATGCACAGAAATCTCTTGCATTCCTATACACTAATCATGAAAAATCTGAAAGAGAAATTAAGGAAACACTCCCATTTAACACTGCAACAAAAAGAATAAAATAGCTAGAAATAAACCTACCTAAGGAGACAAAAGACCTGCATGCAGAAAACTATAAGATACTGATAAAAGAAATCAAAGATGACACAAACAGATGGAGAGATATACCATGTTCTTGGATTGGAAGAATCAACATTGTCAAAATGAGTATACTACCCAAAGCAATCTACAGATTCAGTGCAATCCCTATCAAATTACCAATGGCATTTTTCACAGAAGTATAACAGAAAATTTCACAATTTGTATGGAAACACAAAAGACCCTGAATAGTCAAAGCAATCTTGAGAAAGAAAAACGGAGCTGGAAGAATCAGGCTGACTTCAGACTATACTACAAAGCTACAGTAATCAAGACAGTATGGTACTGACACAGAAAAAGAAACAGAGATCAATGGAACAGGATAGAAAGCCCAGGGATAAACCCACGCACATATGGTCACCTTATTTTTGATAAAGGAGGCAAGAATGAACAATGGAGAAAAGACAGCTTCTTCAATAAGTGGTGCTGGGAGAACTGGACAGCTACATGTAAATGAATGAAATTAGAACACTCCCTAACACCATACACAAAAATAAACTCAAGATGGATTAAAGACCTAAATGTAAGGCCAGACACCATAAAACTCTTAGAGGAAAACATAGGCAGAACACTCTATGACAAAAATCACAGCAAGATCCTTTTGACCCACCTCCTAGAGTAATGGAAATAAAAATAAAAATACACAAATGGGACCTAATGAAACTTAAAAGCTTTTGCACAGCAGAGGAAACCATAAACAAGACGAAAAGGC
The DNA here is from genome assembly GCF_028564815.1 of Eubalaena glacialis. Lineage (NCBI taxonomy): Eukaryota > Metazoa > Chordata > Mammalia > Artiodactyla > Balaenidae > Eubalaena > Eubalaena glacialis. The sequence goes on from NC_083718.1 coordinate 29,060,426, forward strand.
AACGCTCAGAATGAGAGAAAATATTTGCAAATGAAGCAACTGACAAAGGACTAATCTCCAAAATTTACAAGCAGCTCATGCAGCTCAATATCAAAAAAACAAAAACCCAATCCAAAAATGGGCAGAAGACCTAAATAGGCATTTCTCCAAAGAAGATATACAGATAACCAACAAACACATGAAAGGATGCTCAACATCACTAATCATTAGAGAAATGGAAATCAAGACTACAATTAGGTATCATCTCACACTGGTCAGAATGGCCATCATCAAAAAATCTACCAACAATAAATGCTGGAGAGGGTGTGGATAAAAGGGAACCCTCTTGCAGTGTTGGTGGGAATGTAAATTGATACAGCCACTATGGAGAGCAGTATGGAGGTTCCTTTAAAAACTAAAAATAGAACTACCACATGACCCAGCAATCCCGCTACTGGTCACATACCCTGAGAAAACCATAATTCAAAAAGAGTCACGTACCACAATGTTCATTGCAGCTCTATTTACAATAGCCAGGACATGGAAGCAACCTAAGTGTCCATCGACAGATTAATGGATAAAGAAGATGTGGCACATATATACAATGGAATATTACTCAGCCATAAAAAGAAACGAAACTGAGTTATTTGTAGTGAGGTGGATGGACGGAGAGTCTGTCATACAGCATGAAGTAAGTCAGAAAGAGAAAAACAAATACCGTATGCTAACACATATATATGGAATCTAAAAAATAAAAAAAAAAGGTTCTGAAGAACCTAGGGGCAGGACAGGAATAAAGATGCAGACATAGAGAATGGACTTGAGGACATGGGGAGGGGGAAGGGTAAGCTGGGACGAAGTGAGAGAGTGGCATGGACATATATACACTACCAAATGTAAAATAGATAGCTAGTGGGAAGCAGTCTCATAGCACAGGGAGATCAGCTCAGTGCTTTGTGACCACCTAGAGGGGTGGGATAGGGAGGGTGGTAGGGAGACACAAGAGGGAGGAGAAATGGGGATATATGTATATGTATAGCTGATTCACTTTGTTATAAAGCAGAAACTAACACACCATTGTAAAGCAAATATATTCCAATAAAGATGTTAAAAAATATAAAATAAAATAAAATTTAGAAAAGTATATGTGGTAGTCAACTGCAAAGAAAAGGATTGCTAAACAGTACTTATACACTGAAGGTGACCGGTATTACTCTCCTGTGGAATTCATTCTGTTGCTTTCTTACATGGCTTCCCTCAGTAACACTTGATAGGCTGAAAATGATAGGAAAAACATGTATGATTTGGCTTAACTTTCACTTGGCACTGGTAAAGTAGTTAAATTGGAAAGGTAAGAATAACAGAATTCTAGAGTGTTACTGAGAGCACACTGTAAGAATAACAGAATTCTAGAGTGTTACTGAGAGCACACTGCAATTCCCTTAGCGGATATTTACTGAGTACCTATTACTTACCAAACACTATGTAAGATACTAGGGATTTAATAGTGACAAGATGGACAAGTTACTTCCTGCCAGAGAGTTTAAAGTTTAATGAAAGATACAGACAAATAACCAATAATAATACATTTTGATAAATGCTGTAATGAGTAGTTCTCAACTGGGGGCAATTCTGCACCACCCCCCTCGGGGTCATTTGGCAGTGTCTGGAGATATCTTTGGTTATCAGAACTTGGGGGAGAGGGATGTACTACTGGCATCTAGTGGGTAGAGGCCAGGGATGCTGCTAAATATCCTATAACGTGGAGGACAATCTCTAAAACAAAGAATTATGTACATCAAAATGTCAATCATGCCAAGGTTGAGAAACCCTGCTCTAAAGGTACATAAGAGGTACATCAAATCTAGACATGGGAGATCAGAGATTTTCTAGAGACAGTGGCATGAAGGATGAAGAAAATATGCAAGCAATGGTGTGAAGAAGAATTTGCATGGCATGTACAGAGACCCAGAGGCTAGAAAATGCATGGCATAAACAGAGGGATTAATAGCCATCACCATCACCACAACTACTTATTGAAGAAATACTTTGTGTCAGAGTTTCTATAAGATAACAGATATAAATTTTAAAATACAGTCTCATTAAAATCCTATGTGTCAGATATTATTTCCATTTCACAGATGAAGAAAAACTGAGGCACAGAGAATTAAATAATTTGCCCATGGTCACACAGCTGGTGAATGGTGGAGCTGGAAGTTGAATCTAGGTCTCGCTAACTCTACTAAGACCATGCCCAACCTCTAAATTCTACTGCCTTTCCAAGCTGACAGGGGCTGAGTCTGCTGGAGGAGAGTAATAAGTGACACTAAAGGGTCAAAAGGAAGCACATTAGGACAGACATCATAAGCATGTGAAGTAGTCTGGAGATTACCCTGAAGGCAGTGGGAAATCACTGATGGATTTTAAATCAGAGTCACATGATCAAATGTGCTTTGAAGAAAGATCACTTCTAGCTGCATTGTAGGGAATGGAGTGAAGGAAAAGAGACAAGGGATGTTATACTTCATGAATCCAGAGATTATGGTATCCTGAACAAGAAAGGTGACAGTGAGGAAAGAATTCAAGCAAACTTCAGGGATTAAAACTCCTATTTAGTGATTGGTTGGAAGCCAAAGGGGAGCATGACATCCAGGTTCCCAATCAGGGCATGACAGTGGACAAAAGTGCCATTCAGTGAGTAGAGAACACAGCTGTTTTGATGAAGTGAATATAATGAATTTAGTTTGAGATCGTAAAATTCACATCTAAATGGAAAGGGAAGAGGAACAGCCTGAAGATAATAGACAAAATGAGATATGAGAGGAGGCAGAAGAACTGGAGGCAGTTATGAGGACACTGAGTAGATTTAACTGAGATAGGGAGGAAGAGAAAAGGCTCTGGTCAGAGAGATCAGTTTTAGAGTTTGAGATCTCGTGGACCCTTCAGTTCATGTGGGAGTTACAGAAGAACAGAGAAAATGTTAGAGTTAAGGAAAGCAAAGTGTGTCGGGACTAAGATGTTGCATATGTTAACAGTATGGATGTGGAAACCTTTCAGAATGATGAAAAGAGATAAAGTAGAGGGTGCTATGGACTGAATGTTTGTGCCTCTCCAAAAGTCACATGTAGAAACTTAACCCCCAATATGATGGAATTAGATGGTGGGCCCTATGGGAGGTGATTAGGTCATGAAGGTGGAGCCCTCATGAATGGGATTAGTGCCCTTATAAAATAGACTTCAAAGAGTTCGCTTCAGGGAGGGGCAAGATGGCGGAAGAGTAAGACGCGGAGATCACCTTCCTCCCCACAGATACATGAGAAATACATCTACACGTGGAACTGCTCCTACAGAACACCCACTGAACGCTGGCAGAAGACGTCAGACCTCCCAAAAGGCAAGAAAATCCCCACGTACTTGGGTAGGGCAAAAGAAAAAAGAAATAACAGAGACAAAAGAATAGGGACGGGACCTGCACCAGTGGGAGGGAGCTGTGAAGGAGGAAAGGTTTCCACACACTAGGAAGCCCCTTCGTGGGCAGAGACTGCGGGTAGCAGAGGGGGGAAGCTTCGGAGCCACGGAGGAGAGCGCAGCCACAGTGGTGCGGAGGGCAAAGCGGAGATTCCCGCACAGAGGAGCGGTGCAGACCAGCACTCACCAGCCCGAGAGGCTTGTCTGCTCAGCCGCCGGGGCAGGCGGGGCCTGGGAGCTGGGGCTCGGGCTTCGGTGCTAGCCGGGAGGGAGTCCGGGAAAAAGACTGCAGCTGCCAAAGAGGCAAGAGAATTTTTCTTGCCTCTTTGTTTCGCGGCGCGCAAGGAGAGGGGATTCAGAGCGCCGCCTAAACGAGCTCCAGAGACGGGCGCGAGCCGCGGCTATCAGCGCGGATCCCACAGCAACAGGGACGCAGAGGGAAAAACGGAGAGATTCCCGCACAGAGGCTCGGCGCCGAGCAGCACTCACCAGCCCGAGAGGCTTGTCTGCTCACCCGCCGGGGCGGGCGGGGGCTGGGAGCTGAGGCGCGGGCTTCGGTCGGATCCCAGGGAGAGGACTGGGGTTGGCTGCGTGAACACAGCCTGAAGGGTCTAGCGCACCACAACTAGCCAGGAGGGTGCACGAGAAAAAGTCTGCAGCTGCCGAAGAGGCAGGAGACTTTTTCTTGCCTCTTTGTTTCGCGGCGTGCAAGGAGAGGGGATTCAGAGCGCCACTTAAACGAACTCCAGAGACGGGCGCGAGCCGCGGCTATCAGCGCGGACCCCAGAGACGGGCATGAGACGCTAAGGCTGCTGCTGCCGCCACCAAACAGCCTGTGGGCGAGCACAGGTCATTCTCCACACCGCCCCTCCCGGGAGCCTGTGCAGCCCGCCACGGCCAGGCTCCCGTAATCCGGGGACAACTTCCCCGGGAGAGCGCACGGCGCGCCTCAGGCTGCTGCAACGTCACGCCGGTTTCTGCCGCCGCAGGCTCGCCCCGCCTCCTCCGTACCGCTCCCTCCCCCCGGCCTGACTGAGCCAGAGCCCCCGAATCAGCTGCTCCTTTAACCCCGTTCTGTCTGGGCGGGGAACAGACGCCCTCAGGGGACCTACATGCAGAGGCGGGTCCAAATCCAAAGCTGAACCCCGGGAGCTGTACGAACAAAGAAGAGAAAGGGAAATCTCTCCCAGCAGCCTCAGAAGCAGCGGATTAAAGCTCCACAAACAACTTGATGTGCCTGCATCTGTTGAATACCTGAATAGACAACGAATCATCCCAAATTTAGGAGATGGACTTTGGGAGCAGGATATATTAACTTTTCCCCTTTTCCTTTTTTTTGTGAGTGTAGATGTGTATGCTTCTGGGTGAGATTTTGTCTGTATAGCTTTGCTCTCACCCTTAGTCCTAGGGTTAGGTCCGTCCGTTTTTTTTTTTTTTTTTTTTGGCTTAAAAATTTTTTTTTTCCCTAATAAATGTTTTCTTAATAATTTTTTACTTATTTTCTATTTTTAAAAAAAATTTTTAATAAGTTTTTTCATATTTTTTATTTTAAAAAATTAAAAAATTTTTTTTCTTAATAAATTTTTTCTAAATAATTTTTTTCTTATTTTTAGTATAAAAAATTAATAAATCTATTTTTAAAAATTAAAAAAAATTTTTTTTCTTAATAAATTTACTCTTAATAATTTTTTTTCTTATTTTTTATTATAATTGCTTTATTTTATTTTATTTTATCCTCTTTTTTTCTTTCTTTCCATTTTTTCTCCCTTTTATTCTGAGCCGTGTGGATGAAAGGCTCTTGGTGCTCCAGCCAGGCATCAGGGCTGTGCCTCTGAGGTGGGAGAGCCAACTTCAGGACACTGGTCCACAAGAGACCTCCCAGCTCCACGTAATACCAAACGGCGAAAATCTCTCACAGATCTCCATCTCAACATCAAGACCCAGCTTCACTCAACGACCAGCAAGCTACAGTGCTGGACACCCTATGCCAAACAACTAGCAAGAGAGGAACACAGCCCCATCCATTAACAGAGAGGCTGCCTAAAATCATAATAAGGCCACAGACACCCCAAAACACACCACCAGACGTGGACGAACCCACCAGAAAGACAACATCCAGCCTCATCCACCAGAACACAGGCACTAGTTCCCTCCACCAGGAAACCTACACAACCCACTGAACCAACCTTAGCCACTGGGGACAGATACCAAAAACAACAGGAACTACGAACCTGCAGCCTGTGAAAAGGAGACCCCAAACACAGTAAGATAAGCAAAATGAGAAGACAGAAAAACACACAGCAGATGAAGGAGCAGGGTCAAAACACACCAGACCTAACAAATGAAGAGGAAATAGGTAGTCTACCTGAAAAAGAATTCAGAATAATGATAGTAAGGATGATCCAAAGTCCTGGAAATAGAATAGACAAAATGCAAGAAACATTTAACAAGGACGTAGAAGAACTAAAGAGGAACCAAGAAACGATGACAAGCACAATAAATGAAATTAAAAATACTCTAGATGGGATCAATAGCAGAATAACTGAGGCAGAAGAACGGATAAGTGACCTGGAAGATAAAATGGTGGAAATAACTACTGCAGACCAGAATAAAGAAAAAAGAATGAAAAGAACTGAGGACAGTCTCAGAGACCTCTGGGACAACATTAAACGCACCAACATTCGAATTATAGGGGTCCCAGAAGAAGAAGAGAAAAAGAAAGGGACTGAGAAAATATTTGAAGAGATTATAGTTGAAAACTTCCCTAATATGGGAAAGGAAATAGTTAATCAAGTCCTGGAAGCACAGAGAGTCCCATACAGGATAAATCCAAGGAGAAACACACCAAGACACATATTAATCAAACTATCAAAAATTAAATATAAAGAAAACATATTAAAAGCAGCAAGGGAAAAACAACAGATAACACACAAGGGCATCCCCATAAGGTTAACAGCTGATCTTTCAGCAGAAACGCTGCAAGCCAGAAGGGAGTGGCAGGATATACTTAAAGTGATGAAGGAGAAAAACCTACAACCAAGATTACTCTACCCAGCAAGGATCTCATTCAGATTTGATGGAGAAATTAAAACCTTTACAGACAAGCAAAAGCTGAGAGAGTTCAGCACCACCAAACCAGCTTTACAACAAATGCTAAAGGAACTTCTCTAGGCAAGAAACACAAGAGAAGGAAAACACCTACAATAACAAACCCAAAACATTTAAGAAAATGGGAATAGGAACATACATATCGATAATTACCTTAAATGTAAATGGATTAAATGCTCCCACCAAAAGACACAGACTGGCTGAATGGATACAAAAACAAGACCCATATATATGCTGTCTACAAGAGACCCACTTCAGACCTAGAGACACATACAGACTGAAAGTGAGGGGATGGAAAAAGATATTCCATGCAAATGGAAATCAAAAGAAAGCTGGAGTAGCAATTCTCATATCAGACAAAATAGACTTTAAAATAAAGACAAGTACAAGAGACAAAGACGGACACTATATAATGATCAAGGGATCGATCCAAGAGGAAGGTATAACAATTGTAAATATTTATGCACCCAACATAGGAGCACCTCAATACATAAGGCAAATACTAACAGCCATAAAAGGGGAAATCGACAGTAACACAATCATAGTAGGGGACTTTAACACCCCACTTTCACCAATGGACAGATCATCCAAAATGAAAATAAATAAGGAAACACAAGCTTTAAATGATACATTAAACAAGATGGACTTAATTGATATTTATAGGACATTCCACCCAAAAACAACAGAATACACATTTTTCTCAAGTGCTCATGGAACATTCTCCAGGATAGATCATATCTTGGGTCACAAATCAAGCCTTGGTAAATTTAAAAAAATTGAAATCGTATCAAGTATCTTTTCCGACCACAACGCTATGAGACTAGATATCAATTACAGGAAAAGATCTGTAAAAAATACAAACACATGGAGGCTACACAATACACTACTTAATAACGAAGTGATCACTGAAGAAATCAAAGGGGAAATCAAAAAATACCTAGAAACAAATGACAATGGAGACACGACGATCCAAAACCTATGGGATGCAGCAAAAGCAGTTCTAAGAGGGAAGTTTATAGCAATACAAGCCTACATCAAGAAACAGGAAACATCTCGAATAAACAACCTAACCTTGCACCTAAAGCAATTAGAGAAAGAAGAACAAAAAAACCCCAAAGCTAGCAGAAGGAAAGAAATCATAAAGATCAGATCAGAAATAAATGAAAAAGAAATGAAGGAAACAATAGCAAAAATCAATGAAACTAAAAGCTGGTTCTTTGAGAAGATAAACAAAATTGATAAACCATTAGCCAGACTCATCAAGAGAAAAAAGGAGAAGACTCAAATTAATAGAATTAGAAATGAAAAAGGAGAAGTAACCACTGACACTGCAGAAATACAAACGATCATAAGAGATTACTACAAGCAACTCTATGCTAATAAAATGGACAACCTGGAAGAAATGGACAGATTCTTAGAAATGCACAACCTGCCGAGACTGAACCAGGAAGAAATAGAAAATATGAACAGACCAATCACAAGCACTGAAATTGAAACTGTGATTAAAAATCTTCCAACACACAAAAGCCCAGGACCAGATGGCTTCACAGGCGAATTCTATCAAACATTTAGAGAAGAGCTAACACCCATCCTTCTCAAACTCTTCCAAAATATTGCAGAGGGAGGAACACTCCCCAACTCATTCTACGAGGCCACCATCACCCTGATACCAAAACCAGGCAAAGATGTCACAAAGAAAGAAAACTACAGGCCAATATCACTGATGAACATAGATGCAAAAATCCTCAACCAAATACTAGCAAACAGAATCCAACAGCACATTAAAAGGATCATACACCATGATCAAGTGGGGTTTATCCCAGGAATGCAAGGATTCTTCAATATACGCAAATCAATCAACGTGATACATCATATTAACAAATTGAAGGAGAAAAACCATATGATCATCTCAATAGATGCAGAGAAAGCTTTCGACAAAATTCAACACCCATTTATGATAAAAGTCCTGCAGAAAGTAGGCATAGAGGGAACTTTCCTCAACATAATAAAGGCCGTATATGACAAACCCACAGCCAACATTGTCCTCAATGGTGAAACACTGAAACCATTTCCACTAAGATCAGGAACAAGACAAGGTTGCCCACTCTCACCACTATTATTCAACATAGTTTTGGAAGTGTTAGCCACAGCAATCAGAGACGAAAAAGAAATAAAAGGAATCCAAATCGGAAAAGAAGAAGTAAAGCTGTCACTGTTTGCAGATGACATGATACTATACATAGAGAATCCAAAAGATGCTACCAGAAAACTACTAGAGCTAATCAATGAATTTGGTAAAGTAGCAGGATACAAAATTAATGCACAGAAATCTCTTGCATTCCTGTATACTAATGATGAAAAATCTGAAAGTGAAATTAAGAAAACACTCCCGTTTACCATTGCAACAAAAAGAATAAAATACCTAGGAATAAACCTACCTAAGGAGACAAAAGACCTGTATGCAGAAAATTATAGGACACTGATGAAAGAAATTAAAGAGGATACAAATAGATGGAGAGATATACCATGTTCTTGGATTGGAAGAATAAACATTGTGAAAATGACTCTGCTACCCAAAGCAATCTACAGATTCAATGCAATCCCTATCAAACTACCACTGGCATTTTTCACAGAACTAGAACAAAAAATTTCACAATTTGTATGGAAACACAAAAGACCCCGAATAGCCAAAGCAATCTTGAGAACGAAAAATGGAGCTGGAGGAATCAGGCTCCCTGACTTCAGACTATATTACAAAGCTACAGTAATCAAGACAGTTTGGTACTGGCACCAAAACAGAAATATAGATCAATGGAACAGGATAGAAAGCCCAGAGATAAGCCCACGCACATATGGTCACCTTATCTTTGATAAAGGAGGCAAGCATATACAGTGGAGAAAAGACAGCCTCTTCAATAAGTGGTGCTGGGAAAATTGGACAGGTACATGTAAAAGTATGAAATTAGAACACTCCCTAACACCATACACAAAAATAAACTCAAAATGGATTAAAGACCTAAGTGTAAGGCCAGACACTATCAAACTCTTAGAGGAAAACATAGGCAGAACACTGTATGACATAAGTCACAGCAAGATCCTTTTTGACCCAGGTCCTAGAGAAATGGAAATAAAAACACAAATAAACAAATGGGACCTAATGAAACTTAAAAGCTTTTGCACAGCAAAGGAAACCATAAACAAGACCAAAAGACAACCCTCAGAATGGGAGAAAATATTTGCAAATGAAGCAACGGACAAAGGATTAATCTCCAAGATTTACAAGCAGCTCATGCAGCTCAATAACAAAAAAACAAACAACCCAATCCAAAAATGGGCAGAAGACCTAAACAGACATTTCTCCAAAGAAGAGATACAGATTGCCAACAGACACATGAAAGAATGCTCAACATCATTAATCATTAGAGAAATGCAAATCAAAACTACAATGAGGTATCATCTCACACCGGTCAGAATGGCCATCATCAAAAAATCTAGAAACAATAAATGCTGGAGAGGGTGTGGAGAAAAGGGAACACTCTTGCACTGTTGGTGGGAATGTAAATTGATACAGCCACTATGGAGAACAGTATGGAGGTTCCTTAAAAAACTAAAAATAGAACTACCATATGACCCAGCAATCCCACTACTGGGCATATACCCTGAGAAAACCATAATTCAGAAAGAGTCATGTACCAAAATATTCATTGCAGCTCTGTTTACAATAGCCAGGACATGGAAGCAACCTAGGTGTCCATCATCGGATGAATGGATAAAGAAGATGTGGCACATATATACAATGGAATATTACTCAGCCATAAAAAGAAATGAAATGGAGGTGTTTGTAATGAGGTGGATGGAGTTAGAGTCTGTCATACAGAGTGAAGTAAGTCAGAAAGAGAAAAACAAATACAGTATGCTAACACATATATATGGAATCTAAGGGAAAAAAAAAAAAAAAAAGAGGTCATGAAGAACCTAGTGGCAAGATGGGAATAAAGACACAGACCTACTAGAGAATGGACTTGAGGATATGGGGAGGGGGAGGGGTGAGATGTGACAGGGTGAGAGAGTGTCATGGACATATATACACTACCAAATGTAAAATAGATAACTAGTGGGAAGCAGCCGCATAGCACAGGGAGATCAGCTCGGTGCTTTGTGACCACCTAGAGGGGTGGGATAGGGAGGGTGGGAGGGAGGGAGATGCAAGAGGGAAGAGATATGGCAACATATGTATATGTGTAACTGATTCACTTTGTTGTAAAGCAGAAGCTAGCACACCATTGTAAAGCAATTATACTTCAATAAAGATGTTTAAAAAAAAAAAAAAAAAAAAAAAAAAAGAGTTCCCTTGCCCCTTCCACCATGTGAAGACACAGTGAGAAGATAGCTGTTTATGAACCAGAAAGTGAGCTCTCACCAAACACCGAATCTGCTGGTGCCTTGATCTTGGACTTCTCAGAACTGTGAGAAATAAATGTTTGTTGTTTAAGCCACCCTGTCTAAGGTGTCTTTGTTATAGCAGCCTGAAAGGACACAGACAAGGGGGAAAAGTGTCAGAGGCTAAAGCTCTTAAAAAGTGTCAAAGATCTTACAACTATTTTATAAACCCAAGTGATGGATGATTTTCTTTAAAAAAAAATGTCAAATAGTGTCTTCCAGATTGAGAGTTTATATTGATTAAAATTAGGGAGAGGAGAATCAACGATGATTTCAAAGAGAAGTGGTAACCTAATTTCAAAGAGGAGTTAGGAGTAGGTACTAAAGCAAAGGCCTGGAAACGGCAGTATCGGGTGATATGAATGCTGACCCCTCCATCACAGCCACATGAGATGAAATGAACAGCAAAGGGCTTCACTGGAGGTTTTGAGGGTCATAACATCAGCAAGGGACAGCTAGAGTCAGTCCAAATGAAGAAGTAAGAGTGTTTGAGGAAACAAAATATGTTTGGGCATTTGGTCAGAATGAACATAAGTTTCAAAAGGCATAGGGGCATTATGAGGGTCAAATGGTCTAGGAAGAGTTAAAGATGATCTGGATAGAGATAAATGGGTAAGGCAATGACTGAGGAGAAGCTTAATATAAAGTTGATTAGCCCAATAGTTTAATAAAATATTAATGCTACTATATGGCTTAGACCAATGCTATCTAAAGCATTTTTTGTGATAATGGAAATGTTCTATATCTGCACTGACCAATACAGTAATCACTAGCTACATGTGGCTACTAAGTACTTGAAGCGTGGCTAGTGTGTTTAGGGAAAATACATAGCAACTTCAATGGTTTAAGGTCTGGCCCCCAAACACAGCAATGAATCATCAGTAACCTCCTACTATTCAAAGTGCTTAGAACACTGCCTGATCACTAAGTGTTAACTATTACTGTCATTATCATTATCATTAAATGTGTTTGACTTAAGCACACAATGGATACAGACTCATAGCTAAAGATGCTATTAAATACACATATATTATTATTGTGGCATATCTGGATGTTCTCAAACTTTCCCAGGTATAGAGGAAAAACATCTGTCTTCACATACATGAGCATACACAAATGGGTGACTATGGGTGCTAATAGTTTCACTTCGCATTAAAAGTTATCGGCAAATAAAAAGATTAAGCATACAAGTCTCTCAAAGTACTGTATCACATCATAATACTATTCTTTCAATAGTGATACAGCAAGAGAATTTGCAGGGGAATAAGAATTCTCCAAAGAGCAAATTTGTTTAATTTAGAAAGTCAACATTAACAAACTGGCATTCACTTTGTGTGTTTGGAAAAAAGAGTTTAGTTATGGAGAATAACCAAACAAATACCCAGAAAAGAAAAAAAAGGCAATTATGGCATGCCTTTATTTTAATTTTATTAGACTTGCCTTGGTTTTTTCAAAGTTGGCCTCCTCAGTCATTTGCACAGCTTGTTTCACCTGCTCATAAGCACTTGCTTCTCTTTGCTGCACCTCTGTCAAGCTGCTCCTCACGGAAACTAGTGCAGACATTAAGTTATCTCTTTCTCTGTCAGCACAAAAAAGAACATTGAAAACAACAAATGATCAAATGATCGTGTATTCATATGTCAGGAAGAAAAAAGCATTAATATGTATTAGAAGAAGAGCCAGGGCAGGCCAGCTCAGCACATATTCAAGCACACCCCAGAGAAAGACCCTCTGTCCTCACTTGGTGAGGGGCAGGCAGAGCAGCCAGAAAAGCCGGGAGTGTTCATGGCAGGACTGCATCCACATGGGATAATAACCAATTATGGAGAGGACTGGCACACTGAGGGCTGGAGAGGAAAGCCCAGAAAAGAGGAAATTAATTTAAAAATTAAAAAGGCGGGGGGGCAGAAAAGGAGAAAAAAGTAATAAAGTAGGGCAGGTGGGTACTGTACTTCAAAGTAGAAGTAACCATGGTAAGAAGGGACTACTGAGATTTTGTTTACACTGCCGACTCTCCTCTCTACTAGAACAAAAATATGTCCTTTCCTTTTCATCTTCCTTCACAATCCTCTTTTTCACCCTTCTCTATGAATTAAAAACTTTCATTTACTTATGAATATATTTCTTCTTTCAATGGGTAGTACTGTTGAATCACTCAAGTGCCCTGGTTACACATATAATGCTCATTATTTTACAAAATCTTATCCCACGGGGTTTAACCATTGGCTAGATCCACCCCCTCCTTAGCAATTTTCAGAAGTACCCTAGGCTAAGCTATTTCTTGGGGATAGAATTGAACTGAATGCCAAAATGTGTTGGCATGTAAAATAGCAAGGATCCAATCTTATGGATTAAATAAATCCATATAAAAGTCTACAGGACCAGCCCAAAGCCAGGCCTGAGTGAGCCTCTCACAATGGGAAATTTTACAATTTACAGGATATATCAATGTGAGAGTGAGAGGGCAGTTCTCCAAATTACCATCTTCCAAGGCAAAAGTTCTTTAACTGCTTAAAAATACCATGGGAATATTTTGATGAATATGATCAAGGAGTTTTTCAAACAAAGCAAGCAATACAGCATTAACCCTGTAACATGCCATCATGATCCAGATGAAAGTGCAGCTGAGGCAGAAGATGAGGTAAGAAGCATGGGTGTCAGTTCTAGGATGAACTAACGAGCATGTAGTATTTAAGGAACCTAGTGTAACACTCAGAGCAAAAAGGAGAAAGTCCCTGAATAATCTTGGCCGATGTTTAAAATAAGGAAAAGAGAGAGTTGGGCTGATATATACATGAGCTTCATCTTGAAATATGGAGTGCCTAAGAAATGCCTTTAATTCTTAAGTTATTCCACAGTTGCTAGCAGTTTTAAGCTTTATTAAGCATTGTTAATAAGTATTATCACTGTTTTTAAAAAGAAAGTCTAGAAGGCTAACTACAACATTTCCTTCTTCCTCATTTCTGGGAAGTTCCTACCCATAGTCTTTCAAAGCCAGCTATACAGAAGATTGCCAGTCACCCACCCCTGAGTCACAAGCTGGACTGAAGTCCCAGGATAGTACAGTAGTAATCATTTCTCCTGTCTGAAAAGTACACTGAAGTTTCTCCAAGGCACTATGAGCTACAGAAAGGAATTTAATATAAAGCAGTTCCATCCTGATTCCCATTTGAAAGTATTCTGATCATTAAGAAAGAAAGAGAGGTTATTGTTGCTCCTACCTACTTCATGACATAATGAGGTCTGAGTGGAAGGCAGAAATTAAAAAACGCTATAAGGACTTCAAACCAACTTTTAAATTATATCCAATGTACTCAGCAGTCGTTAAGTATTCTCTCCAAAAAGTCCCAAGTGCTCTAACAAAACACCACAAACATATGGGTGGTCTGGTCTCCAAGTTGTGCCTGATCCTCTCCTTTTCAGCTGCCCAATGTTGTGTCACATAGTCAATAAATTACATGCTAAAAAATCAACAACGTAGCTTAAAACTAGTGTTACGATACTACATTTTGAATAGAGACCAGGAAACTCTTTTGATTTATCATGTTTGGGATATAACTTTAAAAATCCATATTAGAGTCATGCAGGAAATACTATGATACAGTTCTTTGAGGGTTCAGGCCTCTAATTATGTTTCAAATTAGAAATCCAAACGTAAAAAGTTTTGGTCACTCTTCAAAGTCAGCATACACTCAGTATTCAGCATTCTGCCTTAGTAAACTGAAAGAAACTGAACACCAGCTTAGGTCATATAGACAAAGATTTTCATTTATAATAAAAGCAGAAACCTTCCACAGTATACTGTTATTAAAGTAGAACATGAGCCAATGACATGCTGACAAAGCAGAAAACCGAACTGAGAAGGTTAACATTTATTTTAAGAGGCTAAGAGCTGAAATTTAGGATAGAGACAAAGGAATATATAAGCAAGAATTCTAATTTCTAAATGACTGCCAGACTTGGAATTCTGAGCAAGAATCTAATTTCTAAATGACTGCCAGACTTGGAATCAATGTAAACACTGTAGCTTCCTTTCAAAATATTTTTCTCATGACCTAAAAGGATAATATGAAATGCAATATAATAGGGGGAAAAAAAGTGTTTTTTATCTGTTGATTGGTTTTGCCAGACTATTTAGTTTATCTTAGACTATCCTCTTTATCTGCATGACTTTGAATATGCGTTTTCCATTTTAAAATTAATTTTTCATTACTTTCTCCTTATAATAAATTAATTACCAATATGGTTAGAGACCTATTTAACACATACTTTCAATTTCAATGCCTTCTTCTACTTCTCCAGTGGTAATCACTGTTAAATATTGTGTTTATTCTTTCATATCTTTTTCTATGCATATGTATGAACCTGGAGAAAATATATAGTAAGGTTGTGAATGGACCTCTAAAAGAATACAAACAGTTTCATACCAGGTATGTCTTTCTCATTTTGTTTTATTTTTTTCCTTCAACAACATATTTTGGAGCTTAGTCCCACATTAGTACATATAGATCTACTTTAATCATTTTTTTTTTTTGGCTGTGCATAAAATTTCGTAGTTATCTCAACTGTAGTTTAGTTATTCTTCTTTGAAGGATATTTAGGTTGTTCACATCTAAAAGAAAAACCTCTTGTTTTCTTCTACACCCAGTTTCTGTATTCACAACACTTCTGATACCACATGTGTAGGTTTTCCACATACAGCACTTCTCTAATTCTCAGTGGACGCTAACTCAATTCTGACACTAACTGCCTGGAGTTGGCGCAGACCCCACAGGTTAAGGCTCAGTCCCACAAAACTGTCCTCCACTTTAGGTGCCAATTGCAAGTCCCAGGTATCTTGTATCTCTGACCAACTGGCCAGAAATCATGGGTTCCCATGACCCCTTCTAGGATTAAATACTTTGCTAGAACAGTTCACAGAACTCAGGAAAGTGTTTTCCTTACTATTTCCCCTTTATTATAAAAGACCCAACTCATGAACAGATAAACAGAAGAGATGCCTAGGGCAAGGTATGCGGGAAGGGGTGTGGACCTTCCATGCCCTGTCTGGGAGTGCCACCCTCTACCACCTCAATGTGCTGACCAATCCAGAAGCTCCCTAAACTCCATTGTTTAGGGTTTTTATAGAAGTTCCATAGGCATGCTTGATTAAATCATTGCCGTTGGTGACTGAACTCCATCTCCAGCCCTTCCCCTTCCTAAAGGTTGGGGAGTAGAGACTGAAAATTCCAATCTTCTAATAATATGGATGGCTTCTGTGGCAACCAGTGCTCCCATCCTTAGTGGGTTTCCAAAAGTCATCTACTTAACATAAACTCAGGAGTGGTTGGAATGGGCTTCTTAAGAATAACAACCTATTTCAGAAGCAGGGGAGAAAACCCAAATATTAGTACAAAATATGTACCTATTACTTTTACCACTTAGAAAAATACAAGAGTTTTAGGAGCTCTATGCAAGGAACAGGAGATGAAGACCAAAATACGTATTTCTTATTAAATCACAATATCACGACACCATCACAAATAATGCTGCAAAAAGAGTTCCTACAAATGCCCCATTATGCACATACATACATTCTCTATGGTAGATTTTGAAATGTGTAATACATAATTTAAATATTAATGAATAGTGCTAAATTACCCTTCAAAGTAATGTCAATTTATAGTTCCACCAGCAGGGTATGAAAATACACAGTTATTCATAGCCTCATCAATTCGTGAGACCTTTTTCAAATGTTCACCAATTTGATAGTTGGCATTTTAAAAATGGTATTTCCTTGAATAATAACAGAATGAATACCTTTTAAAATAAGATAAAACTTGCAAAGAAGAACTAGGTGAAGTGGAGATAAGCAGTCTCTAATAAAGAGTTCAAGGTAATGATCATAAACATGCACAATGAATTTCGGAGGAAAGTGGATGAACACAGAAGGATGTTTAACAAAAACTTAGAACATACAAAAAGAATCAAACAGAGCTGAAGAATACATAACTGAAGTTTAAAAATACACTAGAAGGAATCAATAGTAGGTTAGATAATACATAGGAAAACTCAGCAAACTGGAAGACAGAGTAGTAGACACACACACAAAAAAAAGAGAAAGAAATCCAAACAAGAAACTAAAAATAGTCATAAAATCAAAAAGGAAAATAGCAAAAGAAGAAGAAAGGGACAGAAAAGAACTTCAAGAATAACCCCAAAACAATTAACAAAATGGCAATGAATACAGACTTATCACTAATTATTTTAAATGTAAATGGACTAAAGCCTATAATCTAAAGACAGAGTGGCTGAATGGATACAAAAACAACACCTGTATATATGCTACCTACAAGAAACTCACTTCAGATCTAAAGACACACACAGATTGAAAGTGAGAGGATGGAAAAAGATAATCCATGCAAATGAAAATCAAAACAAAGCTGGGGGCAGCAATACTTTTATCAGACAAAATAGACTTTAAAACAAAGAGTGTAACAAGAGACAAAGAAGGACATTACATAACGATCAAGGGATTGATCCAAGAAGATGATATAATAAGTATAAATATATATGCAGCCAACATAGGAGCACCTAAATACATAAAGCAAATATTAACAACCATAAAGGGAGCTACTGACACAATAATAGAAGTGGACCTTAATATCCCACATAAATCAATGGACAGATCATCCAAACAGAAAAATCAATAAGGGAACACTGTCCTTATATGATACATTAGACCAAATAACTTAATAGATATATGTGGAACATTTCATCCAAAAACAGCAGAATACACATTCTCTCCATTCTCCAGGACAGATCACATGCTAGGACATGAAACAAGCCTCAGTAAATTTAAGAAAACTGAAATCATATCAAACATCTTTTCTGACATTGAAATCACCTATGGAAAAAAAAACTACAAAAAACACAAATACATGGAGGATAAACAATATGCTAAAAACAACCAATGGGCCACTGAAAATATCAAAGAAGAAATAAAAAATACCTGTAGATAAATGAAAATGAAAACACAATGATCCAAAATCTATGGGATGCAGCAAAAGCAGTTCTAAGAGGGAAGTTTATAGAGATACAACCCTACTTCAGGAAGCAAGAAAAAAAAAAAATAACCTAACCTTACACCTAAAGGTAGTAGAAAAAGAAGAACAAACAAAACCCAAACTTAGCTGAAGGATAGAAATCATAAAGATCAGAGTAGAAATAAACGAAATAGAGACTAAAACAACAATAGAAAAGATGAACAAGAAGTTACAACCAACACCACAGAAACTCAAAGGATCATAAGAGATTATTATGAACAATATTATGCCAATAAAATGAACAACCCAGAAGAAATGGACAAATTCCCAGAAATCTACAATCTCCCAATACTGAACCAGAAAGAAATAGAACATATGAATAGACCAATTACTCATAATGAAATTGAATTAGTAATTTAAAAAATCTCCCAACAAACCAAAGTCCAGGACCAGGTGGCTTCACACGTGAATTCTACCAAATGTTCAGAGAAGAGTTAATACCTATCCTTCTCAAACTATTCCAAAAAAACTGCAGAGGAAGGAACTCTTCCAAGCCCATTTTATGTGGCCAGCATCACCCTGACACCAAAACCAGACTGAAGAACCTAGATGGAAATTAAGTATCCTCAGCAAAATACTAGCAAACCAAATCCAACAATACATTAAAAGGATCATACACCATGATCAAATGGGATTTATCCTAGGAATGAAAGGTTTTTTCAATATCTGCAAATCAATCAGTGTGATACACCACATTAACAAACTGAAGAATAAAAACCATATGATCATCTCAGTAGATGCAGAAAAAGCTTTTTGACAAAATTCAACATTCATTTATAATAAAACCTCTCCAGAAAATACGTTTAGAGGTAACATACCTCAACATAGTAAGGGCCATATATGATAAGCCCACAGCTAACATCACAATCAACAGTGAAAAGCTGAAAGCATTTCCTCTAAGATCAGGAATAAGACAAGGATTCCCACTCTCACCACTTTTTGGGGGGGGGAGCAGAGAAAGGTTTATTGCAGGGCCATGCAAGGAAAATGGGGGAGTGATCCCCCAAAAAACCCTAACTCCCTGAAAGGTTTCAGCAAAATATTTTTAAGGGCAAGCTGAGGGAGGGGTGAGGTTGGTTGTTGCAAACTTCTTGGTGCAGGAATCCTTTGTCCATGAAGATTAGGTCACAGTGTTCCTGTAAACCTCCAACAAAACAAATGTTACTCTCTGTTCTGCAACTTTTTATCTCTATATGAATGGAAAAGTGTTATACTCTTAAAGGTCAGAGCCTTGAGAATGGGCTATCCTGTATATTTCAGGCTATAGGCAACATTCTTAACTTGAAGCAAAAGCCATAGAATACAAAGGTTAAAGTAAAAGAAACAGATTTTATATGGAGTCAGATTTGTTCTTCCCTATCACAGTATCAGACTCAAGGACACCACCAGCTATTCTCAAAACAGTATCTTCTGGCAGCTGCCACCTGCAACCTGATGGTCTCAAGGTCCCTCCTTATAACTAAGCAATCATTTCAAGCCCCAGCCAATCGTTGCTTAACAGGCACCCTTACTTCTTCTTCTTCTTCTTCTTTTTTTTTTTAAATAAATTTATTTATTTATTTTGGCTACGTTGTTTTTTTCTTTTTTTAACATCTTTATTGGAGTATAATTGCTTTACAATGGTGTGTTAGTTTCTGCTTTATAACAAAGTGAATCAGTTATACATACACATATGTCCCCATATCTCTTCCCTCTTGCATCTCCCTCCCTCCCACCCGTCTAGGTGGTCACAAAGCACAGAGCTGATCTCCCTGTGCTATGCGGTTCTTCCCACTAGCTATCTATTTTACATTTGGTAGTGTATATATGTCCATGCCACTCTCTCACTTTGTCACATCTTACCCTTCCCCCTCCCCATATCCTCAAGTCCATTCTCTAGTAGGTCTGTGTCTTTATTCCCGTCTTGCCACTAGGTTCTTCATGACCTTTTTTTTTTTTCCCTTAGATTCCATATATATGTGTTAGCATACGGTATTTGTTTTTCTCTTTCTGACTTACTTCACTCTGTATGACAGACTCTAACTCCATCCACCTCACTACAAATAACTCCATTTCGTTTCTTTTTATGGCTGAGTAATATTCCATTGTATATATGTGCCACATCTTCTTTATCCATTCATCTGATGATGGACATTTAGGTTGCTTCCATGTCCTGGCTATTGTAAATAGAGCTGCAATGAACATTGTGGTACATGACTCTTTTTGAATTATGGTTTTCTCAGGGTATATGCCCAGTAGTGGGATTGCTGGGTCATATGGTTTTTAGTTTTTTAAGGAACCTCCATACTGTTCTCCATACTGGCTGTATCAATTTACATTTCCACCAACAGTATTTGAGGGTTCCCTTTTCTCCACATCCTCTCCAGCATTTATTGTTTGTAGATTTTTTGATGATGGCCATTCTGACTGGTGTGAGATGATACTTGCAGCTCCACTTATTCTACACAGTCAACTTACTTAATTTTGACTCTCACCACTTTTATTCAACATAGTATTGGAAGTCCTAGCCACAGCAATCAGACAAGAAATAAAACGAATCCAAATTGGAAAGGAAGAAGTAAAACTGTCATTGTTTGCAGACGACATGATACTATATGTAAAAAACCCCCAAGATGCCACCAAAAAAATAACAGTCATCAATGAATTCAGTAAAGTTCTAGGATACAAAATTAATATACAGAAATCTGCTGAATTTCTATACACTAACAATAAACTATCAGAAAGAGCAATTAATAAAACAATCCAATTTCCCATCGCATTGAAAAGAATAAAATACCTAGAAATAAATCTAACTACGGAGGTAAAAGACCTATAATTGGACAGCTATAAAACACTAATGAAAGAAACTGAAGACGGCAGAACAAATGGAAAGATATCCCTTGTTCATGGATTGAAAGAATTAATATTGTTAAAATGTCCATAGTACCCAAGGTAATCTACAGATTCAATGCAATTCCTATCAAGATACCAATGGCATTTTTCATAGAACCAGAGAAAATAATTCTAAAATATGTTTGGAAACACAAAAGACCCTGAATAGCCAAAACAATGTTGAGAAAGAAGAACAGAGCTGAAGGTATCACACTCCCTGATTTCAAACCATACTACAAAGCTACAGTAATCAAAACAATATGGTACTGGCAGAAAAATGGACACATAGACCAATGGAACAGAATAGAGAGCCCAGAAATAAACCCATGCTTACATGGTCAATTAATGTATGACAAAGTAGGCAAGAATATACAATGGGGAAAAGACAGCCTCTTCAATGAATGGTGTTAGTAAACCTTGACAGCTACATGCAAAAGAGTCAAACTGGACTACTTTTTCACACCATAAACACAAATAAACTGAAAATGGATTAAAGAATTAAATGTAAGACCTGCAACTACAAAACCCCTAGAAGAAAACATAGCCAGTATGCTCTTTGACATTGGTCTTAGCAATATTTTTTTGATATATCTCTTCACAAGGGAAACAAAACAAAAATAAACAAGTGTGACTACATCAAACTAAAACGCTTTTACATAGTGAAGGAAACTATCAACAAAATGAAAAGGCAGCCTACTGAATGGGAGAAGATATTGGCAAACTATGTACCTGATAAGGGGTTAATATCCAAACAATATATCTGATAAGGGGTAAATATCCAAAGAACTCATGCAACTCAACATAAAAAAATAGCCTGATTAAAAACTGGGCAGAGGACCTGAATAGACATTTTTCCAAAGAACTCAAATAGATGGCCAATAGCCACATGGTAAGATGCTCAGCAACACTAATCATCAGGAAAATGCACAATTAGATAGCACTTCATACCTGTCAGAATGGCTATCATCAAAATGACAACAAATAACAAGTGTTGGCAAAGATGTGGAGAAAAGGCAACTCTAGAGCACTGTTGTTGGAAATGTAAATTAGTAAGCCATTAGGTAAAACAGTATGG
Source organism: Eubalaena glacialis (assembly GCF_028564815.1). NCBI lineage: Eukaryota > Metazoa > Chordata > Mammalia > Artiodactyla > Balaenidae > Eubalaena > Eubalaena glacialis. The sequence continues at coordinate 29,082,452 of NC_083718.1, forward strand.
AAGTTCCTCAAAAAATTAAAAGTAGAACTACCATAGGATCCAGCAATTTCACTTCTGGGTATTTTTCAGAGGAAAACAAAAACAGAAATTCAAAAGGATGTGCACCCCTATGTTCATTGCAGCCTTATTTCCAATAGCCATGATATAGAAGCAACCTACATGTCCATCAACAGATGAATGGATTAAAGAGTATGTGATGTATGTGTGTATATACACATACATAAACAATGAAATATTACTCAGCCATACAAAGGAATAAAATCTTGCCATCTGCAACAATATGGATGGACTTAGAGGGTATTATGCTAACTAAAATAAGTCACACAGAGAAAGACAAATACCATATGATTTCACTTATGTGTGGAACCTGAAAAACAAAACAAAACAAAACAAATGAACAAACATAACAGAATAGAAACAGACTCATAGATATAGAGAACAAACAGGTGGTTGCCAGAGAGGAGGGGTTTGGAAGGATGAGTAAAACAGGTGAGATTAAGCACTACAAACTTCTAGTTACAAAATAAATAAGTCAAAAGGATGAAATGTACAGCATGGGGAATATAGTTAATAATATTGTAATAATTTTGCATGGTGACAGATATTACTAGACTTATTGTGGTGATCATTTTGTAATGTATAGAATTATCAAATCACTATGTTGTGCACCTGGAACTAACATAGTATTGTGGGTCAATTACACTTCAATTAAAAAAAAAGAGAATGAATACTTCCTCGTGTATTATCTTCCTCTTTTATTGCTTACCAGTTCCTATTCTGTATCCACTTTGCAACTGGGCAGTTTTTCTTTTCTGTTTCTTTCAAAGGAAATTATTTATACATTGTACCAAAATTTTTGTTATATAAAATGTAAATATTTTCCCATCTTTTAATTTAGTTTGTAATATTGTATCATAAGGATGTTTTGTTTTAATGGAGTCAAGTTTATCTTTTTTTTTTTTCCTTTATGACTCTCACTTTCCTCGTCATGCTCAGAACTTTAATTAGCCCAAGGCCATAAAGATATTTTTCTATATTTTCTTCTGATACTTTTGTAGTCTAGAATCATATCTAGGTCTTTAAACCATCTTGAATTTACTTTTGTGAAGTATGATTCCATTCTTTTTTTCAAATATAAACAAGCAAATTTTTAACTTCTTTGAGCCTCGGTTTCCTTAGTTGTAAAATGAGGGTAATGTATTTACCTCACCAATGCTTTACTAAGATTAAAAGAGATTACGTTTTTAAATTTCCTGGCACAGTCCTTGGCATATAAGAAATGTTTACTACACGTTACTTGTATCTGAAAATATATTTAACATACTTAATAAATTGTCATTATGTTAAATATATATCAGTAAGTTAATAATATATTTAAGAATTAATATAATATTTAACAAAAAGCAGGACGATCACTGTAGATCATGAAAACTACCACCGGAGAAATTCAGTTTTTATACAACAGCCAATAGGTTAGTCATATGTAGAAACCATGGCTACCAGACATTTTGACTGCTTCTAAAGTATGCGAGGTACAGAAGGGTTTTAATATTTATAGAGCATTTACAATATGGCAGGAACTGTTTTAAGCACTATATAGGTATTCTTTCAATGTCCCCTCAAAAATAACACTATTAGGTACTTTTACCTCCACTGTCAAATGGGGGAATTGAGGCATGAGAAATTAAGTAATTTTTGTGAGGTTACATAGTAAGTTAGCAGTAGAACCGAAGTATGGACCCAGGCAGATTGACTCAAAAGCTACTGCTCTAGTCACAAGGCTAAGCTGCATCTATAATATCCCAAGAGGTAGGTATTATTCCCCCAAACAAAGGAAGACTCCAAACTCAGGGAAGTAAAGTCATTTGTCCAAAGGTCAAAACCAACTTTAATGACCAAGTCTTTCGACTCCCGACACCAGTTCTAATTAGACGATCTCTGATGTTAAGCAATAAATGCCAAAATGCCTGTAGGCCAGGTACTCTGCTAGAAGCCAGGGATACAGAAATAAACAAAACACAGCTGCTGTCTGCAAGTATACACAATATATTATAAAGTTACAGGAGGAAGGAGCCTAAATCAATTGAGGACAAAATGGGGTGAGGCTGGTGAGAGAATACTTCTAAGAGGAAGTGATGTTTGAACTATTTAAATGAACCCAAACAGACAGAGAGAGGTGACCTTGAGCATAGAGAAAAGTAGAAGGCATGTGAGAGAGAACACCCTCTATAAATCATCATTGGATGGTATATTAAATAATAATTCTCAACTTCTACAGAATACAATTTTCATAGGAAAGGGCTTCCTCTGGAATAGTGAAAACAAAACAAAAAAGATGTACACAGAAAACTGTAGTATTTCAGCCTAGATGAAAACTTTGACTCCATAAAAGCTCATTTGTAATTTGTCCTTAGTCGATCCTCAAATATTAATAATGTGATATAGTGGGCCCTTCTTCCAGTGTACTCATAATATTCTTCATAACAGTCACATGATAAAAACTTGATAAAAACTCACTTTACCTATACTACAGCAGGGATATCCAAAATAAGGCAAAATCGAAAGAATTCCTCTCAAACTCAGTTTTGTTATGAATAGTGCTGGATTTACAATTATAGAGTCATAGAAATGAACAGAATTATAAAGGTTATCTACTTCAATTCTCTCATTTCAGATGAGACTGAAACCAAGAAAGATAAAATTATTTGTCCAAAATGACACGGCTATACACAGTTGGCAGAACCCACATATTCTGTCTTTAAGAAAGCTACAATGAAGGGACCTTTTAAAATCCATTTTATTTGAAGCTTAACATGCGATTTAGCATGGGGATAAAAAACTACTGTGCCCATTTAAAGACATGAGTTTCCATGTTGCCAAAGACTCCACATGTAGAAGCGTACTTACTTAGACAGTCTTTCAATGGTCTGCATGTGAACATTATTATGGGTTTGGGAAAGAACAGCTTCATGCTGAGCACACTTCAAACAAAGACCACCAACACGGTTAGAAATATTAGCAGCAAGAAGAGACTCTTTATGCTTTAGTCGCTCTTTAAGATCTTCACAATTTTTCTGATATTCAACTAGGTCTTTCCTAAAAAGAAGGGAAAAAAGTTCCAGCAAATGGCCAGGTAAAAGTATACTACTTTTAAATGTATCATCATAGTGATAACTACTATCATTTACTGGTGCTTACCTTATTAGGTGCTTTACATACAGTACCTTATTAGTTCTTACCACAACCCTAAAATGTAGGTGTGATTATCCTAATTGACACTTTGAATAAAATGAGCCTTGAAAATATTAAATTTCAAGTTGTTTTAAGATTTTAACAGATTAGTCTGCCTCTGATACTGGCTTTCTTTTCACAGGATCCTATCTCCACACAAAAAAATAAAACTCCAAACACAAATCCTAAATAGTTTCTCTTAATAAAGGGGTGGAGTAACAAAACACAATATCCTTGAATTGAGGAAAATACCCTATTTCAAATGTTAACCCCTTAAAATTTGTAAAGACAACCTTAAAAGATCGCATAAAGAAAATGGACTTTATGCATGAGTAATTTATTACTGTTCATTTTTCTTCAGTTAAAAAAAAAAAAATTATCCATAGAGACACAGATGTAGAGAACAAACGTATGGACACCAAGGGGGGAAAGCAGTGGGTGGGGGAGCAGTGGTGGTGGTGGGATGAATTGGGCATTTGGCATTGACATATATACACTAACATGTATAAAATAGACAACTAATAAGAACCTGCTGTATAAAAAAAATAAATAAAATTCAAAAAAAATTACCTAATCTACAAAGAACTGCTTCAAAAGAGAGTGGGCTACAGAAAGAAGTTAGATAGAACTTGCCAGACATGAGATTTCATAAGTAGCAGCTATTAGCTGGAAATATGCAACTTGGTAAAGAAAGGGCTGAGGAACTGTGTGTGTGTGTTGTTTGTTTGTTTGTTTTAATGGGATAGCTCTTGGATGAGGTTTTTCTCCAAATTGACTTGTCAAGGATTGAAAGACCAGTATATGGGTTGTATTTTCCTCCCCCTCCTCAAAAAAGCTTTGGTAAAGTCAACTTGGGTAACTGAGCTTCCTTGCATACACATCCTTTTCACGTTGTATTTTTTAAAAACTTCCTAACCTAAAACGGAAAAAGTTGTTCTTAAATTCTTAGACTGCTGAAGGCAGGCACTTTATCTCTGGCTCAGACTACGCTCTGCTGTTTCTATTAAATTCAGAGATTTATAGCCATCCTAATTTGTTCACTGTCACAAAGGAGAAGCCAATAATCAAGACACCTGGCTGTCACATACTACCTCGACTCTTGGGATTTAGGGGGCTTTGAGACAGCCTGGGAGAGATGGAAAAGATCTACAGGAAATCTCATGGTTAAAATAAAGCTAATCTAATGACACTCTGAAGCAGAAAAAAAGGAGCTGTTTATGTCCTAGTCCCAAGATGATATCTACAACATAATAAGTTTTCTTTCTACGTAGCATGTAGAAAAAGTCTGACTTTCAAAGGCTTAAAAAGAACTTTAGAAGTACATTCCAAAGTCAAAGAGTCTCCATTTATATTTCTGTCAGGTTCAAGTTCAAAACACTCAAGTAGATTCAGTTACATGAAATGGCAAAAAGAAAATTAAAAAGAAATAGGTAACATAAAACCAGAGTTTATAAGTGTAGTGATTTTATTTCTTTCTTTAAGAAAATGCTTCTTTAAATAATCTTAAATTATACTAAAAGAAAATGAAGAAACAGAAGGATGCAGGAAACAAAGTCTGGTCCATTGCAAAGTGACGTTTTAATGTAATTAAAGATTGCATAGTTGAATTGTGAATGAGACAAAATAAGTCACATCCCCATAAATATAATGACCTAGAAATATATCACTTTAAAAACTGAAGAACCAAAACACAATAGAAATCAAAATATAGCAAATCAAGAAACCAAAAATTAGACCACCTTTTAAAAGTTCAGGTTTCTTCATGAAAGCTCTAGTAAAGATCTCTAGAGAAATCCTCAACCTTACGAGGCATGAAAAGCATAAGAGTATGTTAAAATAAATGAATAATAACATTTGCAACAAAGGCCATGAGTCTGGTTCTTAGTATTACTCTAGTTATGTCTCTAGACAATGTACAGCCTGGAAGATGTTAAATTTTATTTCAAATTGGACTTATTAAAATAAAATTATAAAAATATTTTAAAGGTTATTTCATTTGAAAATATTTCATTACCACTATTTCAATTAACCCTTAATTTAAAAAACTTAATTCCTGTATCTTTTCCTACTCATAATATATAACAAAGCACTAACGGTTAATCTATAATATATAGGTTTTATTGGGATTTTTGAAAACATATCAAAAAGTACATGAAAATTCATATATACTCAAATTCACTATGTATACAAATACTCAAACTATTATATTATTGTTGCAATTTAAAAATTAGACGAAGACTACCTACAGAGGAAAAAAATACTTGCTTGTAATTTGAAAATTAAAGTGCTTTATTTACACTATTTTACTTTAAAAACATAATTTCTATAAGAGCAGCTTCTGATTCTTTTTTCTATGGGAAAACACAAATATCTTACAACTGATGAAGGGATAAAATTTATAATTTAGCTCACAGTTCTTTGAAATGGGATTTGAAAAAGGACTTCACAAATCCCCGTATCCTTTACCATTCTTAGCAAATTTCATATATTGCATATAAAATATCATCAAGTAATTCCTATATTGACTAAAACTGGCATTTCAGCAAACATTCAAACATATTTTTAAGATCATTATCGTTTTGCCAATAACTTTAAATGGATGATAATACTTTACCTCAAAAACATCAATTGAGATTCCAGGATTTCACTCTTTTCCTCATAAGTAAGTTTTAGTCTCTCCTTTAGAAAAGAAAAAAAAAAGTATATTTCTCCATGTCCTGTGTTTTATAAGCAAATTTTAATTATTAATATTAAATTCATTTTTTCTTTTTACCCAAGAGGAAAATCATTGTGTCCTCTCCGGAATCACTTTCCCTAGTCCACCCCAAATACTCTATTTTTACTGAGCGGAAGCCTGCAAAGAACTACTGAGTCATAAAATGGTGATTACTAACAAAAATTTTTTTTCAAAATTGCATACATCAGTTCTTAGTTTTAAAAAAGTGTGACTCTAGGCAAAACCAATTATAACCTGTAAGGTCCATGAGGACAAGGATCAAATCTTCCTGGAATCTCCCATTGTGACTGCTGCATAGCTGACATACCAAAAAATATGTGCTGGATGAATGATAAAAAGGATGCTATAAATCACAGGATGACAGACCAAAGTGATATACAGTCTACAAGCCTCTGCTGATATCCAGTTTTTCTTTAATTCAACATATATTTATTGGGTTTCTAAGACAAATACACCACTAACCTCCAGGAGCTTTAAGAAGGAACAGAAAGACAGATGAACAATTACAACTATTTATAATTTACTCTAATGAAACTACAGAAGGTAAATGAAATCAGAAAGGCAAGAACTTGTAATTCAGCTGAAGAGAAGTACAGAAGCCTTCATTGGAGGAGATGCAAAGACTTGAAGGATGATTGCCAATAGAGCAAAAGGCACAGAAGCTGGAGAAGGCGTGCTATATATTTGGCCAATCAGTATCACTAGAATGTAGAATGCTAGGTGGAAGAGTGGATAGAGATGGGCTGATTAGGTAAGGTGGTCAGTGAGAAGAATAAAAATATGAAGACTTTTATTTAGTGTATACAACTAAATAAAAGTCTCTAGGTAGTTGATGTATTAGATGGACATTGAAATCTTTTTATCAGTATTGAATCTTAAATTACTCTGAAGGGTGGAAAAAGGGGATCATCACAAATGAAGACATTGCAAATACATATCAATAGGTGAGAGATAAGTGCATGAACAAGAGAAATCAAGCAACAAAGATAGAAAAGATTTAGTACAAAGCAGTATAAAAGTAAAATTGACAGAATTTTTTTCTCTTAATTTAGTGTTAAATTTTATTTTATTTATTTATTTTTCTATAAATTTATTTATTTTATTTCTTTATTTTTGGCTGCATTGGGTCTTTGTTGCTGCGCGCGGGCTTTCTCTAGTTGTGGTGAGCGGGGGCTACTCTTCATTGAGGTGTGCAGGCTTCTCATTGCGGTGGCTTCTCTTGTTGCGGAGCATGGACTCTAGGCACACGGGTTCAGTAGTTATGGCTCACAGGCTCTAGAGCGCAGGTTCAGTAATTGTGGTGCACGGGCTTAGTTGCTCTGCGGCATATGGGATCTTCCCCAAACAGGGCTCGAACCCATGTCCCGTGCATTGGCAGGCGGATTCTTAACCATTGCGCCACCAGGGAAGTCTTAGTGTTAAATTTTATTTTGTTTTATTTATTTTTTTCTTAAAGTATAGTTGATTTACAATATTGTATATGTTTCAGGTCCACAGCCAAGTGATTTAATTATATACATTTTTTCAGATTACATTCCATTATAGGTTATTACAAGATATTGAATATAATTCCCTGTGCTATACAGTAAATCCTTGTTGCCTATTTATTTTATGCATAGGAGTTTGCATCTGTTAATCCCATACTCCTAATCTGTCTCTCCTTCCCTCCCTCGGTAACCATAAGTTTGTTTTCTATGTCTGTGAGTCTATTTCTGTTTTGTATATAGATTCATTTGTATTATTTTTTAGATTTCACATATAAGTGATATCATATAGTGTTTGTATTTGTCTGTCTGACTTACTTCACTAAGTATATATTCTCTAGGCCGATCCATGTTGCTGCAAATGCAGTGTTTCATTCTTTTTATGGCAGAGTAATATTCCATTTTATATATGTATATATATATAAACATATCTTCTTAAGCCAATTGTCTGTTGATGGGCACTTGAGTTGTTTCCACGTCTTGGCTATTGTAAATAGTGCTGCTATGAACATTGGGGTGCATGCGTCTTCTCAAATATGAGGTTTCATTTTTTTCAGATAAATACCCAGGAGTGGGATTGCTGGATCATATGGTAGCTCTATTTTGAGTTTTTTAAGGAACCTCCATCCTGTTTCCCATAGTGGCTGCACCAGTTTACATTCCCTCCAACAGTGTATGAGGGTTCCCATCTCGCCATACCCTCTCCAGCATTTATTATTTGTAGACTTTTTGATGATGGCTATTCTGACCAGTGTGAGGTGATAACTCATGGTGGTTTTAATTTGTATTTCTCTAACAGTCTCTTTTCATGTGCCTGTTGGTCATCTGTATGTCTTCTTTGGAAAAATGTCTATTTAGGTCTTCTGCCCATTTTTTTATTGGGTTGTTTGTTTTTTTGATATTGAGTTATATGAGCTGTTTGTATTTTTGGATATTAACCCCTTGTTGGTCGCATCATTTGTAGATATTTTCTCCTTTTCCATAGGTTTTGTTGCTGGTTTCCTTTGCTGTGCAAAAGCTTTTAGGTTCCACTTGTTTATTTTTGCTTTTATTTCTTTTGCCTTGGGAGACTGATCTAAGAAAATATTGCTACGATTTATGTCAGAAAATGATTTGCCTATGTTCCCTTCTAGGATTTCTATCATGTCATGTAAAGTTGACAGAATTTTATGATTGAATAGATGTGGGGGAGAAAAAGACATTAAAAATAACCCTGGGTTGCTGAATTGAGCAACCAGCTGAAAGCTGATGCTAAAGATTTTTCCAGACTGAGAAAAGGAGGTAAATGGAACCATTAAAATGTTCAACTAATTCAAAAGAAGGCAGAAAAGAAAAGAAAAGGTGAAGAAATAGTAGATGGGAAAAAAAAGACATAGCGAGATAGTGGATTTAAACCCAAGTATATAAATAATCACATTTAAAGGACAGATATTGTCAGATTGGATAGAAAAAGCAAAACTCAACTATATGTTGTCCACAAGAAACCCATATTAAATATGAAAATACAACTATGTTAAAAGTAAAAGGATAGGGAAAAAATACCCTGCTAACACTACTTTCGAAAGAAAGTAGGAATCAGTCAAAATACAAAAAACCATGTGCTTTTCTCTATACCAGCATTGAGGAGTTAGAAAATGAAAAATTTTAAATATGTATATTGTTTATGATAATATCAGAACTAGTCTAGAAATTAATTCTAAAGAAAGATGTGTAAGACCTTTACTCAGAAATTATAAAAGATTATTGACAAAAATTAAAGATGACCTAAATAGAGTGATACGTGATTTTAATATTTCACAATATATTACTGTAAAGATATCAATTCCTCCCCCCAACAAATGACCTATACCTTAAATGTAATCTCAATCAAAACCACTTAATGGCTTTTTGAAACTTGACAAATTAATTCTAAAATGTACTTGGAAATGCAAAAGGCAAGAAACAGTCAGGACATTCTTCGGGTCAAAGAACAATGTTAGAAGACTTGGTCTACCAGATGCAGGGTTATAAGAATCAAGACAGGATAGTAGTAGCACAACGAAGTAGTAGCACAGACACCAAGGAAATAAAACACAAAGCCCAGAAACAGACTCACACATATACACACACCTGATTTATAACAAAGGTGGCAGGCGAATGATTGTCTTTTCCATAGTGGTGCTGTGATATATAAATAACCCTATGGAAGAAGTAACCCCCTACACTTCACGTCAGATACAAAAATAAATTCCACGTACACTGTAGTTCTAAATGTAAAAAGCAAGATTATAAAGTTTCTGAAAGATAATATTGGAGAATATCTTCATGACCTTAGGGGTAGGGAAACACTTTTTATATAGGACACAAAAGGCACTAAAAAAATAAAGGGAAAACACTGATAAATTGGACCACATTAAAATTAAGAAATTCTAATCAAGAAAGAGAAAATGAAAACTCTCAAGAGAGTTCCAAGGCAAGCCATAAGAGTAGGAAAATCTGTTTCAACAGATATAACCAACAAAGGGCTTGTATCCATAATATATTAAGAACTTCAAAAAAGCATTGTCAGATAATTCAAAACAATAAGTAGGATATTAGAACAGGCATCTCACAAAAGAGGACATCAAGTGGCCAATAAATATATGAGAAGATATTCAATCACATGAGTAATCAGAGAAGTGAAAATGAAAATCACAATGAGACAGCACTACAAGCCCATCAGAAGAACAGAATATCAAGTGTTGGCAAGGATATAGAGCAATGGTATCACTCATATGCTGCTGACAGAAGTGTAAGCTGGTAAAAACCACCTTGGAAAAGTTTGCCCTTAACTCTCAAATAGAACATATATATACACTACGACCAACAGTGCCACTCCAAGGTACATACCCAACGTAAATGTGTACAATGCACACCAATAGACATATAAAAGACTGTTCATAGCAGCAATATTCACAATAGCCCCAAACTGAAAAAATACAAATGTCTTTCAACAATAGAATGGATACATAGATTGTGTTATACAGTAGACCCATCAATGAAAATAAACAAACTTCTAACACATGCAACTACATGTATGAATCTATCAAATATAGTATTGAACAAAAAAGGCTAGACAAAAAAGAATATGTACTATGTGATTCAATTTATGTAATGTTTTAAAAACCAGGCAGAAATCAATTTGAGTGTTTGGGGATCATGCTTAGGGATCAATTTTCATAAAAGTCAAGATAGTGATTAGCTTTAAGAGAATGAGGGGGCAGTGACTGGGAGTGGGCATGAACAGGGCTTCTGGGACATGGTAACGTTAGACATCTTACAGGTGACAATTACATGCTTATTCATTTGGAGGTATATCATTAAGCTGTACATTTTTGTTTTGCATACTTTTCTGAATTTATGTTAAATTGTTTCATTAGAAAAATCAAAGGATGGTATGATCAACTAATGTACATATTACAGAATGCTGTTCCAAGGTTCAGGAAGATGAGGACTGATATGTGGAGGTTATTAATGACCTTGAAAAGAAACAGTTTAGGGGAATATAGGTGGGGAGGAGCTCAAATAAAGTATGTTGAAGAGAGAATGGGAGGTGAAGAACAGAGGCATGAGTATAGACAACTGTTTGGAAAGACTTTGGCATGAAGGGGAGCAACTGGGTGATAGTTCAAAGGAAATGTAGGAGGAAGAGAATATATTTTGTGTTTGTTTGCTTTAAGATGGGAGCTAGTAAAGCACATATTTGGCTGAAAATAACCCAGTCAAGAGGGATAAAAGATACAAGAACAAGAGGAGGTAGGTGTAAGAGTGAAATCCTTGAAAAAAGTGAGAAAGATTTGGAACATAAAGCACACAAATGCACACAGATGTGACCTTTGACACACACAGGATAAAAAAAATGAACCTATAATAGTTATAAATAGAACACTAAGAGAAGACATAAGAGGGAAAATAATTCTAATGTGGGAAAAGGAGGAATGGAAGCATGTAATCAGGGAAGGTAGAATGGGAGGGGACATTTGAACTAAGTTTGGCAGGCTAGAAACATTTCAATATGTAGAGGATAAGAAGGAAACATTTTAGGTAGGGATGATTGCATAAACCAAAGTCAATTCTTCAAAGAGAAATGGAATTGGGATATAAGTTTATGAAGTAGCAAGTAGTGAGTTGTCTGCATGCTTATAGCCAATACTTGTGAGTGTGACAGAAGAGTGAGAAGTGAGTCTGGAAATGTAGTTTGAAGCTAATTGTAGATGGCTTGGGAGATTGGTCTTAATCCTATGGGTATTAAGTAGATATTATAGTTTATTCAGCTGGAAAAAACCATATAATTTAGTCTTTCAGATATTTTTTTTAAAGAAAGGAACTCTTTCCTAAATAGTAGAATAAAGCTTGGATTAGGGAATGAGAAAGAGCAGGGAGATTTGGGCCAGAAAGAGCCTTTAGAAAACTATAACAACAACACCTGTAGATGATAATGACAGCAGAACTGTGATTCCTTCTATATTCCCTAGAACATTCCATTTTTGGTGTTGTTTTTACCCAGATCAGAGGATTTAAAAGTATCATTTGATCTTAAAATAGAATTATTTTAGACTCTTTGGAAAATTAGGACATTCAAAAGCATCTGTGTATATGGGGAGTTTAGAAAGCCACAAATGTGCCCAGGGAAAATGCATGCTCAGAAAAGTCCTAAGAAGACCTGAAGCTTTCACTCAGGCTGATCTCTAGGCTCAGAGCAAGCCTAGCTGAATGGTGAAGACCAGCACAGCCAAACTGCAAAGACTTGGAGAGTTGGTTGTTCTATTTTGGGGGGGCTTTTTGGTGTTTTTCTTGTTGTTGTTTGTTTCAGCTCCTGGCAAAGAAATCTGTCAAACATCAGCTGACCATGAGCTAATGAAACAGAGACCTCAATGATCACACATGACAAGGAATAGTTTCTACAGAAATAGTTTGGAAAACTCTTAAAACAAAAGGACTACTACAGCCTTCAACAATAAAAAAGACAGCAAACCTTAAAAAAATGGGGTATCTGATTTCCAGAGTTACCACAGTATAACACTTCAATGCTCAATTTTCAACAACAAAAAAAATCACCAGGCATACAAAGAAAGAGGAAAACATGGCTCACTCAATGAAACAGAATAAATTTACAGGAACCATGCTCATGAAACTATAGACATCAGACTTACTAGACCAAAACTTTAAAACAACTGTCTTAAATATGCTCAAAATGCTAAGAGAAAACATGGACAAAGAACTAAAGGAAGTCAGGAAAACAAATTTTAAAAGGGAACCAAACTAATTCTGGAGATGAAAACAACTAAAACTGAAATGAAAAATTCACTAAAGAGATTTTAGAGAAGATATGGGCAGCAGAACAAAGAATCAGCAAATTTGAAGATAGGAAAATTGAAATTATTGAGTCTGAGAAGCAGAAAGAAGAAAGAATGAAGAATTACCAAATGATCCAACAATTCCATTTCTGAGTATATACCCAAATGCCTTGAAAGTAGGGCCTCAAACAGATACTTGTGCATCAATGTTCATAGCAGCCTTACTCACAATAGCCAATAGGTTGAAACCCCCCCAAATCCATTAACAAATGAATGGATAAACAACACGTGGTATATACGTACAATGGAATATTATTCACCCTTAAAAAGAAATGAAATTATGATACATGTTACAACATGGATGAAACTTGAAAACTCTATGCTAAATGAGACAAGCCAGATGAAAGGAGAAATATTACTTGATTCCACTTACGTGAAGTACCTAGAATAGGCAAACTCATAAAGACAGAAAGTAGAAGAGGTTACCAAGGGTTGCAGGGAGAAGCGAATGGGAGTTATTGTTTAATGGGTAGAGTTTTTGTTTGGGATGATGAAAAAGTTCTGGAAATGAATAGTGTTGATGTTGCACAACACTGTGAATGTACTTAGTGTAAATAAATTATACACTTAAATTTTTAAATGGTTAAAATAGCAAATTTTGTGTTATATATATTTACCACAATAAAAAAGTACCCAAAAAAGTAGATGCCTAAGAGAAAAGTACCCAAATACTCACCAGTTCTAGTTTCCATTTTTCAGCCTCACTAGCAGATGCAGCTTTGATAATATGTGCATTGCCATCGGAAAATGATCTCTTGGTAGCTTCATCCACCCTAGAATCTTCACCTGTTGTAATCCAAGAATTCTGTATGTTTCCCTAAAATAAAATGTGAAAGTACTTGCCTTCAACCTTTAACTTTAAATCAATATACATACTTTACAAATGGAATACTGATTATTATCTGTGATGAAAGGAATAAGAAAAAGAGCAGATGCTTCTAAATACAAATCAAGAATTATTTTACATTTTCAAGTTATTAGGGTCATATTCCAAACAAGTGTTACAAAGTCACATTCCTACAGGTACAGGCAATAACGTAAATGAGCAAAGAGGGCTGGATATCAGTATATTGAACAAATGAACTTATCTCTTACTTCTTTGAAGACATATACTCTTGAAACACATAAACCTCTCTTGGCTTGTTTTTCATTTTCCACATTTCATAAAGGCATGACTAATAATAATAATAATACATATGATGTTTATGTTTACCATGTGCCAGACACTGTTTTATGTCTTCCACATATATTAACACATTTAATCATTACAACAGTCCTATGAGATAAGTTTCACTGTTATCTCCATTTTATAGATGGGGAAACTGAGTCACACAGAGTAACTGCTAAAAGTCACAGAGGTAGAAAGCAGCTAATAGGTGGCAGAGCTAGGATCTGAATCCTGGCATTCTAGCTCCAGAGTCCTAAACCACTATGCTCTTCTGCCTTTTCAGAAAATTATTTCTCTTCAATAAGAAAAACAGTGCATGGTGATAAACAGAACTGACATGCAGCCTGCACATCAAGGATTCAGAAAGTAATGGTAGGGACCATGACAGAGCAACCAAAGGAAGTAGTCACTACTCAGTTTCAGTCAATTGCTGCCATGTGTGAATACCAACTCACATTACCAAAAAATCTTTTGATTTTTAAAAAGATGAGGCAGATATCTGGCTCTTCAACTGAAACAGTGTTAAATATTGAGTCAGTTTTTCAAACAAACAAAACATGCCTACAGACTGAATTTGGTGAAGCCACTGTCAGTTTGCGAACTTTGGCACTCTTCCAACATTCAATGAAATAAGCAGCCCAAAGAACTGGGTGATTTATGTGTGAATCAAGAACTAAAATACTTATATTAATTTATTCAACAAGTAATTATTGAACTCCTGCTAAGGGGCAAGGGACACAGTAGTATTAATAAGAGAGGACATGTCCCCAAACACAGAACTATACTGCAGTGTCATATCATGTTAGAATGTAGTAAACTGCATTCATCCAAAGTAGTATTCTGAGATTCTATTCCATATTCTTTGAGAAGTTCAGTTTAATGCAAACATTTGTGAAGTACCTACTATATTCAGGCACTGTGCTAAAAGCTTGGGGAGGGAGGTAAAAATGAGCAAGACCAATATTATCCTCAAATATTTACAGGCTAATGAAGAGAAACACCTAAGCAGATAATTTCAATTTAACAAGGCAAGTGCTAGGCCAGAGGTGTGCATGGGGGACTATGCCAGAACAGAAGAGGGATACTAAGAGCAACTGGAGATTCAAGGAAAGTTTTCTGGAGAAGTTTTGACAATGGTATGATATCTGAAGGGTGAAAAAGAGTAAGCTAGATGGGAAGGGCATGCCAAGAAGAGAGAACATCATGAGAAAATTCACAGAGGCATGAAACAGCATGGTGCCTGCCAGAGACTTTTAGGCAATTCAGCATTACTAAAGGTTGAAGCACAAGGCAATGAATGTCAGAAGATGAAGGTAGAACTGTTCACAACAGCCAAAATATGGAAACAACCTAAATGTCCATCGACAGATGAATGGATAAAGAAGATGTTGTACATATATACAATGGAATACTACTCAGCCATAAAAAAGAATGAAATAATGCCATTTGCAGCAACATGGATGCTTAGTATGATAGAGATTATCATACTAAGTAAAGTAAGTCAGAAAGAGAAAAACAAATACCATATGATATCACTTATATGTGGAATCTAAAGTATGACACAAGTGAACCTATCTACAAAACAGAAACAGACTCACAGACATAGAGAACAGACTTGTGGTTACCAAGGGGGAGGAGGGAGGGAGAGGGATGGACTGGGACTCTGGGGTTGGTAGATGCAAACTATTACATTTAGAATAGATAAGCAACAAGGTCCTAACGTATAGCACAGGGAACTATATTCAGTATCCTGTGATAAACCATAATGAAAAAGAATATAAAAAAAGAATGTCTGTATGTGTATTAACTGAGTCACTCTGTGTACAGCAGAGATTGGCACAGCATTGTAAATCAACTATACTTCAATAAAAAAATTTTTTTTAAAAAAAGGAAGAAGCTAGAGAGTTAAATAAGGGTCTGAAAAGCAAAGCATGCAATGCTAATAAGCTTGAGTTTGATTCTGTAGGTAGGGAAAAATCTCCTAAGATTTGATTGCATTCAAAATAGTCTTGCAGAGCAATGAAGGAGGGTGGTATTAATTTCCTATGGAGAAATTGGAGACAGTATGTAGACTATAGATCACTGACTTATGATACAAAATATTGTTATTCTTTGGAAAGAAGTGCTAATCTAATTGACACTTTGTTCTTTCACAGATAGCTTTTAAAAAACTTGAATGATATTTGACCAAGATTTCAAAAAACCAATTACATTTACATCCCTGAAGATCATTGAAAACCTTTGATTTCTTAACTGAGGGGAGGGGTTGGAATGGACGGGGATGAGAAGAGACATGGAAAGAAATGGCTCAGAAATTTTCTACTTTAAAAGAAATCTCCTAGATCTTTGATTGACCACACATGCCAAAATTTCTAATATAAAGCATCTTTTAATATAATTTTTTGAATTCTCAAGAAAAGCCCCTTAAGAAGGAAAAATGAAGATGGAAATGAAGTACTCTTTGAATGGTTTTAGTTTTTTAGAAATAATCTGCTTGCTTCTTCAACTGCTAGGTCATAAACTAGTCTAAAAGCTAAAAGTCATGTAGGCTGCCATCCAAGTCCCAGTCCCATGGCAAACAAAGATGGTTTGGTTCAATATTGACAAGCTATTCCTAATCTAGGCAGAAAGGCAGTATAATTCGAGGCCAGGTAGATGGATTTGTGGAGTCATATAGTCCTTTGTTTGAGTCCCAGCTTCGTGACATTAGACCAGTTACTTTGGTTACTTAACTGCTGTGTACCTTAATTTAAACACCTGAAAATGGACATAACAACACCTGCCTTGTGTGGCTATCATAAAATTGAAATAATATAATGTAAAGAAAGTACTTGATACAGTACCTGGCATATCATAGCCATGTAGTCATCAATAAATACTAATTATTACTATATAACTATTTCAATTGTTTTTCCAAAGAAAGCATTAAGAAACTTTGAAAATATGTATTCAAATCTGCCAACAGCTTTGGCAAGATTTACCATCAACATGGTAATAGGCTCATTAAAAAGAGTTCAGAAAAAAAAGAAGATAACATCTCTTGATCTGTTTATATTCAAGATATTCTAAATAGTTTCATTTACCTCAAAACTCTCAATACAACACCATGCATAGGTTGCTGAAATGCCTCAATTCACCTACACAAGTAAAAAGTGGGGGCAACAATTCTGTAACAACAAAATAATACAGAAGACTAACATTAAAATAGATATCAAGGTCACCTGACACATCTGCAACAACCATTTCAATATTAGCATTATGTTTTAGCTCATGTGAATGTTTAAACAAAAACCTCTCTACAACTTTATCCTTTCTATAGTCTGTATATCTGTAGTTTTCTTTAGCAAGTTTCCTTTGTTCACATGGCAAAGCATGTGAGCGTTTACCATCATTTCCTTCCCCTTTTGCATTACTCACTTCTCTTGCCCTCTGATTCACTTGTCTGCCTAATTTCCTTTCTTATTTCACTTCCCCATCTTCCACTTCTTTCCATTGTATAAATATTGAAGACTATGAATAACTGAGTCACTGTTCGCTGCATATTTGGAGGAAAAGCAAAAGAACATACTTATTTTTAAAATGAACTTACTTCTAAGTACTTTCTATATGGCTATATCATTTCCAAATTGACACCAAAATAATAAGAAACTAAGATGAAATTTTTAAGTACTAATATTAATAATATAATAATATAAGCTGTGATTAACTACATCCCATAGCAAAAGAGTAAAAAACATTTTTAAGGTAAAAGTATCTCTGACAATTCATAAAGAGATATTAAGCTTAAACATTATTTAAATATCATCATAAAAATTTTATGTCACAGAATTATAGAGATCATCTAATTCTCTGCTCCTCAAACTGTGGTCCACTGATACTAGACTCACTTTGGCAACTTGCTAATAATTCATATTTTTAACTCAAAGTCTTAGCCCAGACCAACTGAATCAGACCCTCAGGGAATGAAGCCCAGGATCTGCACTGTCAGCAAGTATCCCAAGTGACTGTCATTCACATTAAAGATTAAGAACTGCTAATACTGGTGAATTTCTCAAATGCCAATAAATAAACAGAGGACTCATGAGGTTTCATGCTTGAAAGTCCCATAAAATTACTTGTTCAACACCCAGCTTGTTAGGGACAATGGGAAGATTAACATTTTGAATCTTGGACCCTCAGGTCAGTGTTCTTCCTGCTACACCATGCTAATTAGACTTATTGGAACTCAAAGTTCAAAGAAAATTTAGAGAAATACAACAGAAATCTAAGCTACAGTTCTGAACAGTTGCTGGATTTAACCAAGTCCTTCCTATATTACATACTTCCTGCTTTCAGACCTGCTCTTTCCATATGGAAAAAACATAACTGGTATGCTCAGAAAGGAAACCGGAGTGGATATTAGGCATCACTACATTATTTCATTTGAGGATTCATTCCACCAATAAATTAAAATAGTGAATTTTAATTTTTGAGGCCCCAAGTAAATACCAGCATAGCACTTCTGCCAAACTTCCAGGAAAAAAATCTAAGCAGTTAAGAAGGCAGGGGGAAAGGGTAGGAGGCAACATTCAAACTATGTATTTTAGTTTAATCATTTAAATAAATGCTCACAGATGCATCCAGAAGTGTTTGTTCCCTCATTGCTTCCTCTTGCCTTTGAGATTTCAGCTCTTGTTGGAGACTTTCATTTTCAAGCACAATTACTTGTACCCTATTTTTCATTCCAGAGAGTTCCTCCTATAAAAAACAGAAACAAATACCAAATACATTAAGCATTTTTTTCTATTATTTTAAGAAATGCCACCTGTGGATAGCATACATTAAGCAATTATAAGTAGTGCTTTTTTTTGTTGATTACTAGATGATCCAATATGATATAAAGCATGGAAGACTGATGCTGTCTATCCATTTTTGGAAATATTATAATTACATCTAGACAAGCAAAGAAACTCAAGCATTAGCTGACAAAGAGAAGGCTGAGGGAAGATAGTAGAGGACCTGCTAATGGCCGTATCACAGGACTGTGTGGTTTCTGACAATTTTTTGCAGGCTTACAGAAATGCTTTAATTAAAGGGTTTATCTAAAAGACTTTTAAGAATGAGGTAGACTGCTGAAAAATAAGGTAAGATATATTATTATTCTTGCTCAAATGCCAATAACTTGTTGAAAATTGACAGAGGACTACATAGATAATAGAGGATGCTGAGATAGAAAGGCAAGGAAAGTTACAGTGAATATCTATGACCTGAGATAGAAAGTCAAGGAAAGTTACAATGAATATCTATGAACTGCTAGCCAGATGGAAGGAAATTATGAGTGAAATAGTTTGGTGGAGAGTTCTTAAAGAGTGTTTCCTTGGCCGTGCAGGGCATAATATAAAGAATTACCAGTATATAGCAATTAGAAAAGCTATCAAGTTGCATCTCACCCTGAAAAAATGTGAAAAATATCGATATATTGATGGTACAATACTTAACTTAATCTTCATTACCAGTATAATTGTGCAATCGTTTTTATTATACTGCTTGTGCAAAAAACTATTGCACAATATATGAAAATTCCATTCAATTATTTTATTCAGAAAAAAAATCAAAGCTGTAATTGAAAACTGTAATTAAACAAACATTGCATACTTCCAGTTGTTGGTCTGACATATAAGCAGCTTGGAAGACATCACTCCCATCTTCACAATAAGAAAAAAAGCTGAACAAACTGAAAAATCAACCACTCTTCTTAGATCCATCAGAGAATTAAGGTCACAGGGAAAACTATTATCCCTCAAAATGGAAAGACAGACAGGCACTCCTGAGAACCACAACCTACCAGAGCAGAAACTTCTGGGGGGACCAGTGCCAGGGTAGAAAAATATATCAATAAAGTAATTGATGAAATGCTGGAAGCTTAGTGCAGACCAGTTTGAGTTAAAAACTCCAGAAGGACCCAGTCTCTGGGGGGAAGGTGTCTCCTACACTTTTATATGACATTACCAGGTTCTTACAGCAAAGACTAGAGAAACCCCCCCCTCCCCCGCTTCCTCCAGTAGGAGAGGAAAAGTAAACAAAAAGCATTCTGTTCTTTTGAACCAGGCCTGCCTCAAGAGAAACTATCTTACCAGAGCCTAAAAAACATCTTTTTTTCAGAACCTAAGTGACCTGGGGGAAGGGAAAAAACCAACTCCAGCTTCCTAGCCTTGCCATCTCACTTAAGGGGAGGGGGAGACTGAGAAACACTTGTGAAGGACATAGACAAGGGGCACACACAGCCAAGGGGCACAGGGTCACTAAAAGACTGAGACCTAATCATAGAACTACAAAATGCTCCCCATACTCCCATACCCTACCAACACATCAAAAGGGCTCTTATATCATAACAAGGGGATACACTAAAATAACTGCACATCTCAGAATGTATTTAAGAAGAATTCTTGAGGGAAGCCCAAAGACAACAGCAGAGACAAAAACCAGGACACTAGAGGAAATTTTAGCCTCTGACACCTATACTAACAGCAAACAGTAAACACAGTCTAACTCCTACAACAAACAAAAAACCTCACACTAAATACATATTTCCCTCAGTTCCTTTTACACAGTAGATCATGTCCAGCATTCAACAAAAAATTAGAAGGCATACTAAAAGACTTAAAACACAGATGCAAGAGACTAAGCAAGCATAGAACCAGACTTGGATATAGCAGAGATGTTGGAATTATCAGATGGAGAGTTTAAAATAATTATGATTAACATGTTGAAGGGTCAAATGGAAAAAGTTGTCTACATGCAAGAACAGATGGGTAATGGAAACTAAGAAAAAAATCAAAATGTTGGAAATCAAAAACACTGTAGTAGAAATGAAGATTGCCTTTGATGGGCTCATTAATAGACAGGACACAACCTTTTTTTTTTCCCCCTACTTTTTTGGGCATGCCACGTGGCATGAAGGATCTTAGTTCCCCAACCAGGGATCGAACTTGCACTCCATGCAGTGGAAGCACGGAGTCTTAATCACTGGACCGCCAGGGAAGCCCCTAGACTGGACACAACCAAGGAAAGAATCGGTGAGCTTGAAGAACTGTCAACAGAAACTTCTCAAACTGAAATGCAAAGAAGAAAAAGAATGAAAAAGACAGAAGAGAATATCCAAGAATTGTGGAACAATCATAAAAGGAGAAGAAATATGTGAAGCAATAATGATTGAGAATTTCCCAAAATTAATTATAAGCACCAAACCACAGATCCAAGAAGCTCAGATAACACTGAGGAAGATAAAACTAAAAAATCCACACCCAGGCATAGCATATTCAAACTGCAGAAAATCAAAGACAAAGAGAAATTCTTTAAAGAAGTCAGAGAAAAAAAATACCCTACCTATCAAGAAGCAATGATGAGAATTATATCAGCTACTCTTCAGAAACTATGCAACCATGGATAGAGTGCAGTGGAATATTTAAAGTTTTGAAAGACAAAAACCCCACCAACCTAGAATTCTGTATTCAGTGATACCAACCTTCAAAAGTGAGGGAAAAATAAAGACTTTCTCAGATAACCAAAAATTAGGAAATTTGTCTCTGGTAGACCTGCCTTGCAAGAAATGTTACAAGAAGTTCTTCAGAAAGTAGAAAATTTATTTAAGTTATAAACTCAGATCTACATAAAGAAAGAAAGAGCATTCGAGAAGGCATATATAGAGATAAAGTAAAATCTTTTATTTTTCTTAATGTTAATTGATCTAACAGGTAACAGTTTGTTCAGTATCATATTAGCAATAGTGTGTGTAGTGATCATAGCTTATGGATAATTGAAATGAATGACAGCAATGCATAAGGGTCAGGAGGGAGGAACTTGGAACACTGTTATAAGGAACTTTCCCAACCCCTGAAGTGCTCATTGAAAGTACACTTAGATTAGTGGTAAATGTAACTGCAAACTCAAGGACAACCACTTATAAAAGTTAAAAAAAAAAAAGTAGTTCAATTGATATGCTAAGAGAGGAGAAAAATGCAATCATATAACATGGTCACTCAAAACCAGAGATGGCAGAAAATACAAGTGGAGGACAAAAAAAAGAAATAAAGAACAAGGGCAATGAATAGAAAACAGTAACAAATATGGTAGGTATGATAGATATCCAACTATATCAATAATCACATTAAACATCCATGATCTGACTATACCAATGAAAAGACAGACTGTCAGAAAAAATAAGACCCAAGTACATGTTGTCTACAAGATGCCTACTTTAAATCTAAAGACACAGATACTTTAAAAGTAAAGGGATGGAGAAAGACATACTATGCTAACATAAATCAAAAGAAAGCCGGAGTAGCTGTATTAATTCCAGACAAAGCAGACTTCATACTAAGGAAAAAAATATAAGGGATAATAAAGAGGCATGACATATTGATAAACATGTCAATTTTCCAAGAAGTCGTAATAATCCTAATGTGTGTGTGCCTAACAACAGAGCATCAAAATACATAAGGCAAAAACTGATAGAACTGTAAGGAGAAACAGATGTATCTACTATTTCAGTTGGAGATTTCAATATTCTTCTATCAGTAATAGATCTGGCAGACTGGCAAAATATCAGTATGGACATAGTTGAACTGAACGGCACCATTAATCAACTGGATCTAATTGACATTTATATACTACTTCATCCAACAACAACAAAATACACGTTCTTCTCAAGCTAACACAGAACATTCACCAAGACATACCATATTCTGTGGCCAAAAACCATATGTTAACAAATTAAAAAGAATAGAAATCACAAAAAGTATGTTATCAGACCATAATGGAATTAAACTAGAAATCAATAACAGAAAGACAGCTGGAACACTTGCAATATATGTGGTGGTTAAACAACACTCTTCTAAATATATACGGGTCAAGGACAAAGTCTCAAGAAATAAACTGAAAATATTTTGAACTAAACAAAAATGAAAATACAAATCGAAATTTGTGAGATGCAACTAAATCAGGGAAAAATATTAGAAAAGAATAAAGATTTCAAATCAATACTCTCAGGAAACTAAAACGAACAAACAAACAACAACAAAAAAACCCAAATTAAATCCACAGTAAGCAGAAGAAAAGATAACAAAAGTTAGGGTAGAAATAAATGAAATTAAAAACAGGAAATCAACAGAGAAAATCAACAAAGCCAAAAGCTTGGTAATTGAAATGATCAATGAAATTGATTAGACTCTAGCCAGGCTAACTAAGAAAAACAGAGAGAAGACACAGATTACTAATATCAGAAACGATACCACTACAGATCCTATGGACATTAAAAGGATAATAAAGGAATACTATGAACAACTGTATATCCATAATTTGATAACCTGGAGAAAATGAACCAATCCCTTGAAAGACACAATCTACCAAAACTCGCAAAAGGAGGAACAGTTAATCTGAATAGGCCTACATCTATTAAAGAAATTGAATAAATAATAATCTTTCAAAACAGAAAGCAGGAGAGAGGAGAAGATGGTGGAAGAGTAAGACGTGGAGATCACCTTCCTCCACACAGATACATCAGAAATGCATCTACACGTGGAACTGCTCCTATACAACACCCACTGAACGCTGGCAGAAGACGTCAGACCTCCCAAAAGGCAAGAAACTCCCCACGCACGTAGGGCAAAAAAAAAAAAAAACAACAGGCAAAAGAATAGGGACAGGACCTGCACCAGTGGGAGGGAACTGTGAAGGAGGAAAGGTTTCCACACACTAGGAAGCCCCTTCGCAGGCGGAGACTGCGGGGGGGGGGGGGGGGGAAGCTTCGGAGCCACGGAGGAGAGCACAGCAACAGGGGTGCAGAGGGCAAAGCAGAGAGATTCCGCACAGAGGATAGGTGCCGACCAGCACTCACCAGCCCGAGAGGCTTGTCTGCTCACCCACCGGGGCGGGCGGGGGCTGGGAGCTGAGGCTAGGTCTTCGGTCGGATGCAGGGAGAGGACTGGGGTTGGCTGCGTGAACACAGCCTGAAGGGGTTAGCGCACCACAGCTAGCCGGGAGGGAGTCCGGGAAAAGGTCTGGAGCTGCCGAAAAGGCAAGAGACTTTTTCTTGCCTCTTTGTTTCCTGGTGCGCGAGGAGAGGGGATTCAGAGCGCCGCCTAAACGAGCTCCAAAGACGGGCGCGAGCCGCAGCTATCAGCGCAGACCCCAGAGACGGGAATGAAACGCTAAGGCTGCTGCTGCCGCCACCAAGAAGCCTGTGTGTGAGCACAGGTCACTATCCACACCGCCCCTCCCGGGAACCTGTGCAGCCCGCCACTGCATGGGTCCCATGATCCAGGGACAACCTCCCCAGGAGAACACACGGCGCCTCAGGCTGTTGCAACGTCACGCAGGCCTCTGCCGCCACAGGCTCGCCCCGCATCCGTACCCTTCCCTCCCCCCGGCCTAAGTGAGCCAGAGCCCCCGAAGCAGCTGCTCCTTTAACGTCTGAGCGAAGAGCAGACGCCCTCAGGCGACCTACAGGCAAAGGCAGGTCCAAATGCAAAGCTGAAACCCAGGAGCTGTGCGAACAAAGAAGAGAAAGGGAAATTCCTCCCAGCAGCCTCAGAAGCAGCTGATTAAAGCTCCACAAACAACTTGATGTACCTGCATCTGTGGAATACCTGAATAGACAACAAATCATCCCAAATTTAGGAGGTGGACTTTGGGAGCAAGGTACATTATTTTTTCCCCTTTTCCTCTTTTTGTGAGTGTGTATGTGTATGCTTCTGTGTGAGATTTTGTCCGTATAGCTTTGCTTTCACCATTTGTCCTAGGGTTCTGCCCGTCCATTTTTGTTTTTTCTTTATTTACTTTAAAAAATTTTTTTCTTAATAATTATTTTTTATTTTTTTATTTTAATAACTTTATTTTATTTTAGCTTACTATATTTTATTTTACTCTCTTTCTTTTTTTTCTTTCTATTTCTTGTCACTTTTATTCTGAGCCGTGTGGATGAAAGGCTCTTGGTGCTCCAGCCAGGCATCAGGGCTGTGCCTCTGAGGTGTGAGGGCCAACTTCAGGACACTGGTCCACAAGAGACCTCCCAGTACCACGTAATACCAAACAATGAAAATCTCCCAGAGAGCTCCATCTCAACAGCAAGACCCAGCTTCACTCAACGACCAGCAAGCTACAGTGCTGGACACCCTATGCCAAACAACTAGCAAGACAGGAACACAGCCCCATCCATTAGCAGAGAGGCTGCCTAAAATCATAATAAGGCCACAGACACCCCAAAACACACCACCAGACGTGGACCTGCCCACCAGAAAGACAAGATCCAGCCTCATCCACCAGAACACAGGCACTAGTCCCCTCCACCAGGAAGCCTACACAACCCACTGAACCAACATTAGCCACTGGGGACAGATACCAAAAACAACGGGAACTACGAACCTGCAGCCTGCAAAAAGGCGACTCCAAACACAGTAAGATAAGCAAAATGAGAAGATAGAAAAACACACAGCAGATGAAGGAGCAAGGTAAAAACACACCAGACCTAACAAATGAAGAGGAAATAGGCAGTCTACCTGAAAAAGAATTCAGAATAATGATAGTAAAGATGATCCAAAATCTTGAAAATAGAATAGACAAAATGCAAGAAACATTTAACAAGGACCTAGAAGAACTAAAGAGGAACCAAGCAACGATGAAAAACACAATAAATGAAATTAAAAATACTCCAGAAGGGACCAATAACAGAATAACTGAGGCAGAAGAACGGATAAGTGACCTGGAAGATAAAATGGTGGAAATAACTACTGCAGAGCAGAATAAAGAAAAAAGAATGAAAAGAACTGAGGACAGTCTCAGAGACCTCTGGGACAACATTAAACACACCAACATTCGAATTATAGGGGTCCCAGAAGAAGAAGAGAAAAAGAAAGGGACTGAGAAAATATTTGAAGAGATTATAGTTGAAAACTTCCGTAATATGGGAAAGGAAATAGTTAATTAAGTCCTGGAACCACAGAGAGTCCCATACAGGATAAATCCAAGGAGAAACACGCCAAGACACATATTAATCAAACTATCAAAAATTAAATATAAAGAAAACATATTAAAAGCAGCAAGGGAAAAACAACAAATAACACACAAGGGAATCCCCATCAGGTTAACAGCTGATCTTTCAGCAGAAACTCTACAAGCCAGAAGGGAGTGGCAGGGCATATTTAAAGTGATGAAGGAGAAAAACCTACAACCAAGATTACTCTATCTAGCAAGGATACCATTCAGATTTGATGGAGAAATTAAAACCTTTACAGACAAGCAAAAGCTGAGGAGTTTAGCACCACCAAACCAGCTTTACAGCAAATGCTAAAGGAACTTTTCTAGGCAAGAAACACAAGAGAAGGAAAACACCTACAATAACAAACCGAAAACATTTAAGAAAATGGGAATAGGAACATACATATTGATAATTACCTTAAATGTAAATGGATTAAATGCTCCCACCAAAAGACACAGACTGGCTGAATGGATACAAAAACAAGACCCGTATATATGCTGTCTACAACAGACCCACTTCAGACCTAGGGACACATACAGACTGAAAGTGAGGGGATGGAAAAAGATATTCCATGCAAATGGAAATCAAAAGAAAGCTGCAGTAGCAATTCTCATATCAGACAAAATAGACTTTAAAATAAAGACAATTACAAGAGACAAAGAAGGACACTATATAATGATCAAGGGATCGATCCAAGAAGAAGATATAACAATTGTAAATATTTATGCACCCAACATAGGCGTACCTAAATACATAAGGCAAATACTAACAGCCATAAAAGGGGAAATCGACAGTAACACAATCATAGTAGGGGACTTTAACACCCCACTTTCACCAATGGACAGATCATCCAAAATGAAAATAAATAAGGAAACACAAGCTTTAAATGATACATTAAACAAGATGGACTTAATTGATATTTATAGGACATTCCACCCAAAAACAACAGAATACACATTTTTCTCAAGTGCTCATGGAACATTCTCAGGATAGACCATAACTTGGGTCACAAATCAAGCCTTGGTAAATTTAAGAAAATTGAAATCAAATCAAGTATCTTTTCCGACCACAACGCTATGAGACTAGATATCAATTACAGGAAAAGATCTGTAAAAAATACAAACACATGGAGGCTACACAATACACTACTTAATAACGACGTGATCACTGAAGAAATCAAAGGGGAAATCAAAAAATACCTAGAAACAAATGACAATGGAGACACGACGACCCAAAACCTATGGGATGCAGCAAAAGACATTCTAAGAGGGAAGTTTATAGCAATACAAGCCTACCTCAAGGAACAGGAAACATCTCGAATAAACAACCTAACCTTGTACCTAAAGCAATTAGAGAAAGAAGAACAAAAAAACCCCAATGTTAGCAGAAGGAAAGAAATAATAAAGATCAGATCAGAAATAAATGAAAAAGAAATGAAGGAAACAATAGCAAAGATCAATAAAACTAAAAGCTGGTTCTTTGAGAAGATAAACAAAATTGATAAACCATTAGCCAGACTCATCAAAAAAAAAAAGGGAGAAGGCTCAAATCAATAGAATTAGAAATGAAAAAGGAGAAGTAACAACTGACACTGCAGAAATACAAACGATCATGAGAGATTACTACAAGCAACTCTATGCCAATAAAATGGACAACCTGGAAGAAATGGACAAATTCTAAGAAATGCACAACCTGCCGAGACTGAACCAGGAAGAAAGAGAAAATGTGAACAGACCAATCACAAGCACTGAAATTGAAACTGTGATTAAAAATCTTCCAACAAACAAAAGCCCAGGACCAGATGGCTTCACAGGCGAATTCTATCAAACATTTAGAGAAGTGCTAACACCTACCCTTCTCAAACTCTTCCAAAATATTGCAGAGGGAGGAACACTCCCAAACTCATTCTACGAGGCCACCGTCACCCTGATACCAAAACCAGACAAAGATGTCACAAAGAAAGAAAACTACAGGCCAATATCACTGATGAACATAGATGCAAAAATCCTCAACAAAATACTAGCAAACAGAATCCAACAGCACATTAAAAGGATCATACACCATGATCAAGTGGGGTTTATTCCAGGAATGCAAGGATTCTTCAATATATGCAAGTCAATCAACATGATACACCATATTAACAAATTGAAGGAGAAAAACCATATGATCATCCCAATAGATGCAGAGAAAACGTTTGACAAAATTCAACACCCATTTATGATAAAAGCCCTGCAGAACGTAGGCATAGAGGGAACTTTCCTCAACATAATAAAGGCCATATATGACAAACCCACAGCCAACATCATTCTCAATGGTGAAAAACTGAAACCATTTCCACTAAGATCAGGAACAAGACAAGGTTGCCCACTCTCACCACTATTATTCAACATAGTTTTGGAAGTGTTAGCCACAGCAATCAGAGAAGAAAAAGAAATAAAAGGAATCCAAATCAGAAAAGAAGAATTAAAGCTGTCACTGTTTGCAGATGACATGATACTATACATAGAGAATCCTACAGATGCTATCAGAAAACTACTAGAGCTAATCAATGAATTTGGTAAAGTAGCAGGATACAAAATTAATGCACAGAAATCTCTTGCATTCCTATACACTAATGATGAAAAATCTGAAAGTGAAATTAAGAAAACACTCCCATTTACCATTGCAACAAAAAGAATAAAATATTTAGGAATAAACCTACCTAAGGAGACAAAAGACCTGTATGCAGAAAATTATAAGACACTGATGAAAGAAATTAAAGATGACACAAATAGATGGAGAGATATACCATGTTCTCGGATTGGAAGAATCAACATTGTGAAAATGACTCTACTACCCAAAGCAATCTACAGATTCAATGCAATCCCTATCAAACTACCAATGGCATTTTTCACAGAACTAGAACAAAAAATTTCACAATTTGTATGGAAACACAAAAGACCCCGAATAGCCAAAGGAATCTTGAGAACGAAAAATGGAGCTGGAGGAATCAGGCTCCCTGACTTCAGACTATACTACAAAGGTACAGTAATCAAGACAGTATGGTACTGGCACAAAAACAGAAACATAGATCAATGGAACAGGATAGAAAGCACAGAGATAAGCCCACGCAAGTATGGTCACCTTATCTTTGATAAAGGAGGCAAGCATATACAGTGGAGAAAAGACAGCCTCTTCAATAAGTGGTGCTGGGAAAACTGGACAGGTACATGTAAAAGTATGAAATTAAAACACTCCCTGACACCATATGCAAAAATAAACTCAAAATGGATTAAAGACCTAAATGTAAGGCCAGACACTATCAAACTCTTAGAGGAAAACATAGGCAGAACACTCTATGACATAAATCACAGCAAGATCCTTTTTGACCCAGCTCCTAGAGAAATGGAAATAAAAACACAAATAAACAAATGGGACCTAATGAAACTTAAAAGCTTTTGCACAGCAAAGGAAACCATAAACAAGACCAAAAGACAACCCTCAGAATGGGAGAAAATATTTGCAAATGAAGCAACTGACAAAGGATTTATCTCCAAGATTTACAAGCAGCTCATGCAGCTCAATAACAAAAAAACAAACAACCCAATCCAAAAATGGGCAGAAGACCTAAATAGACATTTCTCCAAAGAAGATACAGATTGCCAACAAACACATGAAAGAATGCTCAACATCATTAATCATTAGAGAAATGCAAATCAAAACTACAATGAGATATCACCTCACACCGGTCAGAATGGCCATCATCAAAAAATCTACAAACAGTAAATGCTGGAGAGGGTGTGGAGAAAAGGGAACACTCTTGCACTGTTGGTGGGAATGTAAATTGATACAGCCATTCTGGAGAACAGTAGGGAAGTTCCTTAAAAAACTAAAAATAGAACTACCATACGACACAGCAATCCCACTACTGGGCATATACCCTGAGAAAACCATAATTCAAAAAGAGTCATGTACCACAATGTTCATTGCAGCTCTATTTACAATAGCCAGGACATGGAAGCAACCTAAATGTCCATCATGAGATGAATGGATAAAGAAGATGTGGCACATATATACAATGGAATATTACTCAGCCATAAAAAGAAACGAAATGGAGTTATTTGTAGTGAGGTGGATGGAGTTAGAGTCTGTCATATAGAGTGAAGTAAGTCAGAAAGAGAAAAACAAATACCGTATGCTAACACATATATATGGAATCTAAGGGAAAAAAAAAAAAGGTCATGAAGAACCTAGTGGCAAGACGGGAATAAAGACACAGACCTACTAGAGAATGGACTTGAGGATATGGGGAGGGGGAAGGGTAAGATGTGACAAAGTGAGAGAGTGGCATGGACATATATACACTACCAAACGTAAAATAGATAGCTAGTGGGAAGAACCGCATAGCACAGGGAGATCAGCTCTGTGCTTTGTGACCACCTAGAGGGGTGGGAGGGAGGGAGATGCAAGAGGGAAGAGATATGGGCACATATGTGTATGTATAACTGATTCACTTTGTTATAAAGCAGAAACTAACACACCATTGTAAAGCAATTATACTCCAATAAAGATGTTAAAAAAAAAAAAAAAAAAAACAGAAAGCACCAGGCCCAACATTGGTTCACTGGTGAATTCTGTTAAACATTTAAGGAGCAAATGAGACCAATTCTGTAAAATATCTTCTAGAAAATACCAGAGGAAATACTTCCTAACTTATTCTATGAAGTCAGCATTACCCTACTACCCAAACCGGGTGAAGACACTATAGGAATGAAAAACTACAGATCAAAATATCTCAGGAATACAGATGCAAAAATCCTCATCAAAATATTAGTGAATCAAATCCCAGAATGTATAAAAAGAATTATACAACAGGACCAAATGGAATTTAATCTACCTATGCAAGTCTGGCTCAATATTTCAAAATCAAATAACATAATTCAACAAGCTAGAAAAAAAAATCATATGATCATGTCAATAGATGCAAAAAAAGCAAGTAACAAAATCCAGGAGCCATTCAAGGTAAAAACCTCAGTGAACTAGGAATAAAGGAAATACATCTTCAGTTTAATAAAGAACATCTACAAATAACCCATAGCTAACATTGTACTTCACGGTGAGACAATAGATGGTTTCCTACTAAGATCAAGAATAAGACAATGATGTCACCTCTCATCATTTCTATTCAACATCATATTAGAAGTCCTAGGTAATACAATAAGGCAAGAAAAGAAAAGAAAAGCTATACAAGAAGAAATTTTTTAAAAAGACAGCTGTATTTGTCACAGATGACATTATTGTCTATGAAGAAAATCTCAAAGAATCAAAAAAAAAACTGCTAAAATAAGTGATTATGGCAAGGTTGCAGATTACAACGTTAATATACAAAAGTCAATTGTTTTCTTACATATTAGTAATGAGTAATTGGTATTTGAAATTAAAAACACAATACCATTTACATTAACACTGAAAAAAATGAAATACTCAGGTATAAACTGCACAAAATATGTATAAGATCTATAAGAATAAAACTGCAAAACTCTGATGAAGACATCAAGGAATATCTAAATAAATGGAGAGATATTCAAAGATTCAATATTGTCAAAATATCCTCCTAACTTGACAGATTTCAATACAATCTCAATCAATATTCTAGCATGTTACTTTGTAGATATTTACAAACTGATTTTAGAGTTTATATAAAGAGGCAAAAGACCCAGAACAGCCAACATGATATTGAAGGAAAAGAACAAAATTGGAAGATTGACACTACTAGACTTCAAGACTTACTATAAAGCTCCAATAATCAAGACAGTGTGGGACTTCCCTGGTGGCGCAGTGGTTAAGAATCCACCTGCCAATGAAGGGGACACGGGTTCGAGCCCTGGTCCGGGAAGATGCCACATGCCACGGAGCAACTAAGCCAGTGCGCCACAACTACTCAGCCTGCACTCTAGAGCTTGCGAGCCACAACTACTGAGCCTGCGTGCTACAACTACTGAAGCCCACATGCCTAGAGCCTGTGCTCTGCAACAAGAGAAGCCACTGCAATGAGAAGCCCGCACACCTCAAAGAAGAGTAGCCCCTGCTTGCCACAACTAGAGAAAGCCCATGTGCAGCAAAGAAGACCCAATGCAGCCAAAAATAAATAAAGGAAAAATAAATAAATTTTTAAAAAAAGACAGTATGGTATTTGTGAAAGAACTGACCAATAGATCAAGGAAGTAGAATGGTGAGCCCAGAAATAGACGTACACAAGTACAGTTAACTGATCTTTAACATGGAATAAGGGTAATTCAATGTAGATAGTCTTTTCAAAAAATGATGCTGAAACAGATGGATATCTACATGGAAAAAAATTTAAATAAATCTAGACACAGATCTTATACCTTCACAAATATTAACTCAAAATGGAGCATAGATCTAAATGTAAAACACAAAATAATCAAACAGCTAGAAGAAGAATAAGAGAAAATATTAGTGATCTTGGGTTTCACAATATTTTTAGATATAACACCAAAAGCACAATTCCATGGAAAAAAATTGATAAGTTGAACTTGATTAAAATTAAAAACTTCTGCTCTATGACGCTGTTAAGAAAATCAAAAGACAAGCCAAAATTGAGAGAAAAGAATTGCAAAAGACATATGTGATAAATGACTGGTATCCAAAGTATATAAAGAACTTTTGAAACTCAACAATAAGAAAATGAACAACCCAATTTAAAAAATGGGCAAAAGACCTGAACAGATACCTCATCAAAGAAAGTATATAAATGGAAAATAAGCATATGAAAAAAATATTCAACACTGTATGTCATCAGGGAATTGAAATTAAAACAAGATACCATCACATATCTTTAACACACTAGAAATCAAAACACTGACAACACCAAATCCTGGCAATGATGTGGAACATCAGGAACTCTTATTCTTTGCTGGCAGGAAAACAAAATGGCACAGCCACTGTGGAAGAGAGTGTGGCAGTTTCTCATAAGACTAAACGTACTGTTACCAGGCAATCCAGCAATTGTGCTTCATGGTATTTACCCAAATGAGCAAAAAATTTATGTCCACACAAAACCTCTACACAAATGTTTACAGTAGCTTTATTCATAGTTGCCAAAACTTGGAAGCAAGCGAGATTTCCTTCAATGGGTGAATGGATAAACAAACTATGTTATATCCATACAGTGGAATATTACTCAGTGATAAAAAGAAATGAGCTATCAAGCCATGAAAAGACATGAAGGAAACTTAAATGTATATTATGAACTCAATGAAGCCAACCTGAAAAGGCTAAAAAACTGTATGATTCCAACTATATGACATTCTGGAAAAGGCAAA
This sequence comes from Eubalaena glacialis, assembly GCF_028564815.1. NCBI lineage: Eukaryota > Metazoa > Chordata > Mammalia > Artiodactyla > Balaenidae > Eubalaena > Eubalaena glacialis. The sequence goes on from NC_083718.1 coordinate 29,115,785, forward strand.
ACTATGGAGACAGTAAAAAGATCAGTGGTTGCCAGGGGTTTAGCAGGTAGGAAGGGATAAATAAGCAGAGTGCAGATGATATTTAAGGCAGTGAAATTATTCTGCATGCTACTGTAATGGTGGGTATATGTCATTATACGTTTTTTAGAACTTATAGAATATAAAACACAAAGAGTGAACACTAATGTAAACTGAGGAATTTAGTAAATAATAATGTAATAATATTGGCTCATCAATTGTAACAAACAACTGTACTACACTGATGCATGATGTAAATAACAGGGGAAACTGCTGGGGAGCTATAAAGTACATGGGAGTACATGGGAACTCTATGTACTTTCCATTCAACTTTTCTGTAAACCTAAAACTGATCTAAAAAATAAAGTCTATTAATTAACCAAAATAATAAGATTTCTAGGCCCTTAAACATTACTTTCATTATCTTACTCGCTTGTTAAAATGTATCATATTTATACTCTGTCTGACTTTCAAGGGTTTTGTAATCTCCCATTTTATCAGTTCAGCATTATTTTAATTATTTCTAAGAGATATCCTCCATTGTAAGAATTTAGAATAGATGCCTCATGTCCCCCATAAATAAATCATATTCATCCTGAATATATTCTTTCATTGTTGTTGTTTTCTCTTTGAAATTCGTTCATCTCCCTTCTGCTGATCTAATGATCCTACGCCTTAAGATTATTCTCTCCCATAAAAACACCCCCAAAGACACTAGCTTTTAGTAACCTTCTTCTCTCATTATAATTATAGTTTATACCACAAAATAAACGGCTACACTATATCTTCTACAGGGCTGCTGTGGTCCTCATAGGTAACAGTGCTCTCAACTAGATGTTAAGTTTATTATGATGTATATTGCAGAGTGGCAGAATCTGACATCCCCTAATATGTCACTTTGGAAGAATTATCTTGAGCTAAGGGCACGTGAAAAACAGCAGGTACAAGAAGAGTGCTCTGACCTCCCCTTTTCTTCCTGAAAGCAGGAATAAAACTCTCATGTGAAAGATGCTCTCCCTACACCAGGAAGAAAAAAACATTCTTATCACCAGAGACAAGAAGCAGAGGCTGAGAGAAATCTGTACAAACAGACCTTGTTAAAAGAACTCATCTTCTTTACCTCCCCACATATTTTAGTTACACTTCCACAGCTGCCTCTCTTTGTTCAACCAAGTATAAAAACATTTAGGTTTCACCACTTCTTCGGGTCTTCACTTCCTTATGAAGGCTCCCATGTCACATAAATCCTGCACTAAATAAATGTGTATCCTTTTATCCTATTAATCTGCCTTATGTCAATTTAATTTTAAGGCCCAAACAAAGACACTAAGAGAGCAGAGCTAAAGTTTTATCTCCCCTACAATATCTCTTAAGTTTTACCCACAGCATTTTAGGGATTAACAGAAGCTTATTAATGGAATGAGTCCTAGGATATTATTTCAGCTTTTCTGGTAATCCAAGAATACTTGTATAATAATGATTGTATCCTCAAGAACAAAGAGAAAATGACATACTAAGATCAGGAAACTCCCTTGAAAACTCAAGACATTAAATGTTTAAAGGTTTCTTAAGTTACCTATCAGACTTACACCTTGGAAGAGTAGCCAAATGTTAAAAATATAATACATATAATACTGATAAAAAAGATATCAGTAATTCCTATAAAAATATCACACGATCTGATGCACTGATATTAAAAAAAAAACCAAAAAACTAAAACACTAACATACTTTGGGAAGGCAGAAAGGCTCCAATGGCATTAATGACATTACTAAAGTTCATACAGTCATGCAATATGTAACATCTAGTGTTACACGCCATAGGTGACACATCTGGTTTCGTGCTCATAAGTATCAGTACCCCCATGAGCTATCCGTATTCAAAGTCAAGGTAAGAACCTTTACACTGACATGGGGTAGATTTAATCTACCGCTTAGAATCCCTACTTGCTGCACAACAATTTCAATAGGTTGGTAAGTGTGGGAGAATGATTGGTATTACTATTCCAAAGCATTTGCCATAAGCTGGGCTAAAGTAAATAGGGTGGAAAGGAAAAATTCTGAAACATGAGAGAATATTATCAAAATATTAGACATAGTTATAGACTACTGGGAAATTAAGTATTCAGAAATGGCATAGTCAGGAGTATCATTCCCAAGCCTGAGAAGCTCCTATTACACATCAGTCTTTTCAATCATATAAAGATGGCAACTGTCAATGTATTGCTATAAACATGACTAATAATAGCAAATTTTCATACAAGGCATTATTAATATCAACTTTAATTTAGGTTGGCTTAAATTTTTAATGAGAAACTTACCTTGCAGAACTTGACTTCTGCCTCTAAATGATGAATGTACTGAGACTGGTCACTGATGATGGGAACAAAATCGTGTAGAGCAGGCATATCGGTTTCCTCATATTCTGATGATTTCTAAGGCAAAAACAAAAACAAATGAAGCATGTTTGGATTTAGCAAAGAATCAGTTAATACCATCTCCACACTCAATTTAGCACTGATGTCATATAAACATAGTATAAACACAGACTAGGGAGATTGCTTCAAGATGGCAGAGTAGAAGGACGTGCGCTCACTCTCTCTTGCAAGAGCACTGGAATCACAACTAATTGCTGAAAAATCATCAAAAGGAAGACACTGGAACTCACCAGAAAAGATACCCCACATCCAAAGACAAAGGAGAAGCTGCAATGAGACAGTAGGAGGGGCGCAATCACAATAAAATCAAATCCCATAACCGTGGGTGGGTGACTCACAAACTGGAGAACAATTATACCACAGAAGTCCATCCACTGGAGTGAAGGTTCTGAGCCCCACGTCAGGCTTCCCAACCTGGGGTTCCAGCAACGGGAGGAGGAATTCCCAGAGAATCAGACTTTCAAGGCTAGCAGGATTTGATTGCAGGACTTCGACAGGACTGGGGGAAACAGAGAATACACTCTTGGAGGGCACACACAAAGTAGTGTGTACATCAGGACCCAGGGGGAAGGGGCAGTGACCCCAAAGGAGACTGAACCAGACTTACCTCCTAGTGTTAGAGGGTCTCCTGCAGAGGCGGGGGGTGCCTGTGGCTCACTGAAGGGACAAGGACACTGGCAGCAGAAGTTCTGGGAAGTACTCCTTGGCATGAGCCCTCCCGGAGTCTGCCATTAGCCCCACCAAAGAGCCTGTAGCCTCCACTGCTGGGTCACCTCAGGCCAAACAACCAACAGGGAGGGAACTCAGCCCCACCCAACAGCAGACAAGCAGACTAAAGTTTTACTGAGCTCTGCCCACCAGAGCAACACCCAGTTCCACCCACCACCAGTCCCTCCCATCAGGAAGCCTGCACAAGCCTCTTAGATAGACTCATCCACCAGAGGGCAGACAGCAGAAGCAAGAAGGACTACAGTCCTGCAGCCTGTGGAACAAAAACCACATTCACAGATAGACAAAATGAAAAGGCAGAGGATTATGTACCAGGTGAAGGAACAAGATAAAACCCCAGAAAAACAACCAAATGAAGTGGAAATAGGCAACCTTCCAGAAAAAGAATTCAGAGTAATCATAGTGAAGGTGATCCAGGACATCAGAAAAAGAATGGAGGCAAAGATCAAGAAGATGCAAGAAATGTTTAACAAAGACCTATAAGAATTAAAGGACAAACATCTAGAAGAATTAAACAACAAAAAACAGAGATGAACAATACAATAACTGAAATGAAAAACACACTAGAAGGAATCAATAGAAGGATAACTGAGACAGAAGAACAGATAAGTGACCTGGAAGACAATGATGGAATTCACTGCCCTGGAACAGAATAAAGAAAAAAGAATAAAAAGAAATGAAGACAGCCTAAGAGACCTCTGGGACAACATTAAATGCACAAACATTCGCATTATAGGGGTTCCAGAGGAGAAGAGAGAGAGAAAGGACCCGAGAAAATATTTGAAGAGACTATAGTTGAAAACTTCCCTAACATGGAAAAGGAAACAGCCACCCAGGTCCTGCAAGCACAGAGAGTCCCAGGCAGGATAAACACAAGGAGAAACACACTGAGACACACAGTAACCAAATTGACAAAAATTAAAGACAAACAAAAATTATTAAAAGCAAAAAGGGAAAAACAACAAATAACATACAAGGGGGGCTTCCCTGCTGGCACAGTGGTTAAGAATCTGCCTGCTAATTCAGGCAACATGGGTTCAAGCCCTGGTCTGGGCAGATCCAACATGCTGCGGAGCATCTAAGCCCGTGCACCACAACTACTGAGCCTGCACTCTAAAGCCCTCAAGCCACAACTACTGAGCACTCATGCTACAACTACTGAAGCCCACATGCCTAGAGCCTGTGCTCCGCAACAAGAGAAGCCACCACAAGGAGAAGCCCACGCACAACGAAGAGTAGCCCCTGCTGAACGCAACTACAGAAAGCCCGTGTGCAGCAATGAAGACCCAATGCAGCCAAAAAAACCAACAAAAAAAGAAAAAAAAACATACAAGGGAACTCCCATAAGGTTAACAGCTGATTTCTCAACAGAAACTCTACAAGCCAGAAAGGAGTGGCAAGATATATTTAAAGGGATTAAAGGGAAGAAACTACAACCAAGATTACTCTACCTGGCAAGGATCTCACTCAGATTCGATGGAGAAATCAAAAGCTTTACAGACAAGCAAAAGCTAAGAGAATTCAGCACCACCAGATCAGCTCTACAACAAATGCTAAAGGAACTTCTCTAAGAGGGAAACATAAGAGAAGAAAAGGACCTACCAAAACAAACCCAAAACAATTAAGAAAGTGGCAATACGAACATACATGTCAATAATTACCTTAAATGTGAGTGGATTAAATGCTTCAACCAAAACACACAGATTGGCTGAATGGATACAAAAACAAGACTCATATATATGCTGTCTACAAGAGATGCACTTCAGACCTAGGGACACATACAGACTGAAAGTGAGGGGATGGAAAAAGATATTCCATGAAAATGGAAATCAAAAGAAAGCTGGAGTAGCAATACTTGTATCAGATCAAAAGACTTTAAAATGAAGAACGTTACAAGAGACAAGAAAGGACACTACATAATGATCAAGGGATCAATCCAAGAAGAAGATATAACAATTATAAATATATATGCACCCAACATAGAAGCACCTCAATACATAAGGCAAATGCTAACAGCTATAAAAGAGGTAACTGACAGTAACACAATAATATTGGGGGACTTTAACATCTCACTTACACCAATGGACAAATAATCCAGACAAAAAATTAATAAGGAAACACAAGCTTTAAATGACACAATAGACCAGTTAGATTTAATTGATATTTATAGGACATTCCATCCAAAAACAACAGTATACACTTTCTTCTCAAGTGCATATGGAACATTGTCCAGGATAGATCACATCTTGGGTCACAGATCAAGCCTTGGTAAATTTAAGAAAACTGAAATCATATCAAGCATCTTTTCCGACCACAATGCTATGAGATTAGAAATAAATTACAGGGAAAAAAACATAAAAAACACAAACATATGGAGGCTAAACCATATGTTACTAAATAACCAAGAGATCACTGAAGAAATCAAAAAGGAAGTTAAAAAACACCTACAGATACATGACAATGAAAACACGATGATCCAAAACTGATGGGATGCAGCAAAAGCAGTTCTAAGAGGGAAGTTTAGAGCAATACAATCTTACCTCAAGAAACAAGAAAAATCTCAAATAAACAATCTAACCTTACACCTAAAGGAACTAGAGAAAGAAGAACAAACAAAATCCAAAGTTAGTAGAAGGAAACAAATCATAAAGATCAGAGCACAAATAAATAAAATAGAAACAAAGAAAACAATAGCAAAGATCAATAAAACTAATAGCTGGTTCTCTGAGAAGATAAACAAAATTGATAAACCTTTAGCCAGACTCATCAAGAAAAAGAGGGAGAAGACTCAAATCAATAAATTTAGAAACAAAAAAGGAGAAGTTACAACAGACACCGCAGAAATACAAAGCATCATCAGAGACTAGTACAAGCAACTGTATGCTAATAAAATGGACAACCTGGAAGAAATGGACAAATTCTTAGAAAAGCACAACCTTCTGAGACTGAACCAGGAAGAAACAGAAAATATGAACAAACCAATCACAAGTAATGAAATTGAAACTGTGATTAAAAATCTTCCAACAACAAAAGTTCAGGACCAGATGGCTTCACAGGTAAATTCTATCATATATTTAGAGAAGAGCTAACACCCATCCTTCTCAAACTCTTCCAGGAAATTGCAGAGGAAGGAACACTCCCAAACTCATTCTACAAGGCCCCCATCACCCTGATACCAAAACCAGACAAAGAGGTCACAAAATAAGAAAACTACAGGACAATATCACTGATGAACACAGAGGCAAACATCCTCAACAAAATACTAGCAAACAGAATCCAACAGCACATTAAAAGGATCATACACCATGATCAAGTCAGGTTTAATCTCAGGAATGCAAGGATTCTTCAATGTACGCAAATCAATGTGATACACCATATTAACATATTGAAGGATAAAAAACATATGATAATCTCAATAGATGCAGAAAAAGCTTTCGACAAAATACAACACCAATTTATGATAAAAACTCTCCATAAAATGGGCATAGAGGGAACCTACCTCAACATAATAAAGGCCATATACGACAAACCCACAGCAAACATCATTCTCAATGGTGAAAAACTGAAAGCATTTCCTCTAAGATCAGGAACAAGACAAGGATGTCCACTCTTGCCACTATTATTTAAGATAGTTTTGGAAGTCCTAGCCATGGCAATCAGAGAAAAAAAAGAAATAAAAGGAATACAAATTGGAAAAGAAAAAGTAAAACTGTCAGTGTTTGCAGATGACACGATACTATACATAGATAATCCTAAAAATACCACCAGAAAACTACTAGAGCTAATCAGTGAATTTGGTAAAGTTGCAGGATACAAAATTAATGCACAGATCTCTTGCACTTCTACACACTAACAACGAAAAATCAGAAAGAGAATTAAGAAAACAATTGCATTCACCATTGCAACAAAAAGAATAAAATACCTAGGAATAAACCTACCTAAGGAGACAAAAGACCTGTATGCAGAAAACTATAAGACACTGATGAAAGAAATTAAAGATGATACAAACAGATGGAGAGATATACCATGTTCTTTGATTGGAAGAATCAACATTGTGAAAATGACTATACTACCCAAAGCAATCTACAGAGTCAATGCAATCCCTATCAAATTAGCAATGGCATTTTTTTACAGAATTAGAACAAAAAATCTTAAAATTTGTATGGAGACACAAAAGACCCCAAATAGCCAAAGCAATCTTGAGGGGAAAAAAACGTAGCTGGAGGAATCAGACTCCCTGACTTCAGACTACACTACAAAGCTACAGTAATCAAGACAATATGGTACTGGCACAAAAACAGAAATATAGATCAATGGAACAGGATAGAAAGCCTAGAGATAAACCCATGCACCTATGGTCAACTAATCTATGACAAAGGAGGCAAGGATATACAATGGAGAAAAGACAGCCTCTTCAATAAGTGGTGCTTGGAAAACTGGACAGCTACATGTAAAAGAATGAAATTAGAACACTCCCTAACACCATACCCAAAAATAAACTCACAATGGATTAAAGACCTAAATGTAAGACCGCACACTATAAAACTCTTAGAGGAAAACATAGGAAAAACACTCTTTGACATAAATCACAGCAAGATATTTTTTGACCCACCACCTGGAGTAATGGAAATAAAAACAAAAATAAACAAATGGGACCTAAAGAAACTTAAAATCTTTTGCACAGCAAAGGAAACTATAAACAAGACGAAAAGACAAGCCTCAGAATGGGAGAAAATATTTGCAAATGAATCAATGGACAAAGGATTAATCACCAAAATATATAAACAGCTCATGCAGTTCAATATTAAAAAAACAAACAACCCAATCAAAATATGGTCAGAAGACCTAAATAGACATTTCCTCCAAGAAGATATACAGACAGCCAGGAAGCACATGAAAAGATGCTCAACATCACTAATTATTAGAGAAATGCAAACCAAAACTACAATGAGGTATCACGTCACACCGGTTAGAATGGGCATCATCAGAAAATCTACAAACAACAAATGCTGGAGAGGGTGTGGAGAAAAGGGAACCCTCTTGCACTGTTGGTGGGAATGTAAATTGATACAGCCACTATGGAGAACAGTAAGGAGGTTCCTTAAAAAACTAAAAATAGAATTACCATATGACCCAGCAATCCCACTATTGGGCCTATACCCAGAGAAAACCATAATTCAAAAAGACACACACACCTCAATGTTCATTGTAGCACTATTTGTAATAGCCAGGTCATGGAAGCAACCTAAATGCCCATCAACGGACGAATGGATAAAGAAGATGTGGTACATATATACAATGGAATATTAGCCATATAATGGAACGAAATTGGGTCATTTGTAGAGACGTGGATGGACCTAGAGACTGTCATACAGAGTGAGGTAAGTCAGAAAGAGAAAAACAAATATCGAATATTAACACATATATGTGGAATCTAGAAAAATGGTACAGATTAACCGGTTTGCAAGGCAGAAATAGAGACACAGATGTAGAGAACAAACTTATGGACACCAGTGGGGGGGGGGAAGGGGGGGATGAATTGGGAGATTGGGACAGTCATATATACACTAATATGTATAAAATAGATAACTAATAAGAATCTGCTGTATAAAAAAATAATTAAAAAAACATAGAGTGGGCTTCCCTGGTGGCGCAGTGGTTGAGAATCTGCCTGCTAATGCAGGGGACACGGGTTCGAGCCCTGGTCTGGGAAGATCCCACATGCTGCGGAGCAACTAGGCCTGTGAGCCACAACTACTGAGCCTGCGCGTCTGGAGCCCGTGCTCCGCAACAAGAGAGGCCACGATAGTGAGAGGACCGCGCACCGCGATGAAGAGTGGCCCCCACTTGCCGCAACTAGAGAAAGCCCTCTCACAGAAATGAAGACCCAACATAACAATCAATCAATCAATAAATCTTTTAAAAAAAAAAATAGAGTAGATCACAATGTGGCTAATAGTATTAATACTAATAGTAGTAATAGTATTTATCCTATAAATTCCACAAATAGATAAGAATCAGGGATATGAATATCATTTTTTAAAGATGGACAGTGAAAGTGGTTGTAAAAAAGCATATGGCAAATGGAAAAATGCTGGAGTAGTATAATTGGCTGGGATGAACTGTCTATTTGAGCCATCTGAAAATGTGACATCCTAGTCAGTAATTCTGAGATAAAGGGACAGCTCTTCAAGAAACCACCATAGAAGAGGACAGCTAGCTAAAATTGCAGAACAAGCTGCCTGAAGGAGGGATTCTTTAGACAAGTGTTTGATGCCAAATGTGTGTCAGTAAGGTAAAATTCTATCTACAAAGTTAGCAAAACCTGATTTTTGATTTTTGACCCTAGTACTCAAGGCAATTTGAGACTCTGCTGTTTTGGAGCCTCCAAGACTAGAGTGCCAAAGCAGATACATACAAAACTGAGATACGCTGCACTGAGGACTCAATGAAGAGACGTCATAAAAAGTGTTAATTCTCTTTACTTCTGCAGCAGTCCTGGAGTTGATTTTTTAATGTACATCTTACCTTATCCTAAAATGATTGTAAAATGGTTTATAAATCATACATCATACGATGATATTATTTAAAGAAAAGGGGAAGAGAGGAAAGGGAAAATGAGGTTCAACCAGTTAGATGAACCCAGAGGAAAGCTTGAGATGAGACACACAATCATTTTGTTTTTCAATCCAGCAGAAATTCCTATAAATGATGAAGTACCAGCTCTCATGGCAGAATAATTCTGTAGAGCTTTGCTTCTGGGCATATTTAATAAATTTAAAAACCAAAGAGACTTTAATTAAATGAATTATCTGTGTTAAGTAGAAAGTAACTAATTATAATAATTAATATTAATAGAAAGGGGTTCGGTACATAGGCAAATATGAATTATTACTATGTGTATATAGGGGATAGTCAATGTGAAAATTAAAAACAAGCTTATGTCATGTGGAAAATGTCCATATGAAATAACTTGTATATACTTTGAAGGGTTTATTATAATTTAGATGTCCACATTTTAAAATAACAAGTAATAATGTTTAGACATTTTCTATCTCAACACTGCCTCAGTTTCACTATCAATACAGCCACATATTTCTCATATGTCATATTGGCTATGAAACTGCATTCTAAAGGGTAAAATCTTCAAAAGCTACTTATTATGGTTATGGCTTATAATCATCACATGTAGGTCATATACATTTAGAGTCTAAGTTCCATTCTTTCACATAGCTCCAATATAAATAGACCTGCGTATTGGTATATACAACTGATGATTTTGATGAGAGTCTTCTTGCCTATTTGAAGTCAATAAGTTTTGTAATATCACTGCTCAGTTTTATCCTTAAAATGCTAATAAGCATGTCTGAGCATTCAACAGATATAGCACCTTAATCTACTAGACTTAAAAGTACTCCACCCATGTGTGCTTAAGAGCATTCTACAAACTAGGTGTCAACAGTAATAAATTCACTGAATGATGAAATATTTTTTTAAATTATAATTTATACCTATAAATATTGAATAGGAGTATGTAGTACATTTCTCTAAAGTGGGAATTAAACATGAAAGTATGTGTCAGGCTGGAATGAAGTGTTAATATAAGGGTACTCTTATGACATTTCAGCTGTGAGTAAAGGAAACTGACATGTCTCCAAGTTTCTAGCATGTAGCCTTGGTATCCAACTGTCACAGACATTGAAAATGCAAGGTGGTTATTGTTGCTATGACATTTTATATTTGTGTCATACTTCATAGGTTTCTAAAGAGTTTTAAATATATGATCTTATCTTATTATTACAAAAATCCTGTGAGAGAGTACATAATAGACCCTAGATAGACCTAAAGCCTAGACTATTATTTTGGCCATTTAAACCTGGCCAAATCCTTCCCTCACATATACCCTTTCCCTCACAGTACCCTTCCTTCACAGTACCCTTCCCTCACACCCATCCTCCCTCACAGTACCCTTCCCTCACACCCACCCTGCCCTCACACCTATCTCAGGCTTTATATCACATTGCTTCAGTCAGAAATAATACACTCCGTCAAAGCAACAGCAATAGAAAACAGCTTCAGAAGAAACAGAGTACAGCTTCTCATGTCACACAATTTAATAACCATATATTTTAAAATTTAGAACAAGATTACATAAAAGAGTAAAACAAAGGACTGCTAGAATTAAACAGTAAATTCTAAAAATAATAAAATATAGATATGCCCCTCTAAAAAAGCAATGGTTAATCTTTTCCATATATTGTTTCTTTTTTATATTTGCTAACAGTTGCAAAGTAAATTCTCCAAACTATTTCCTCACTCACATTTTTCAAGTGAATAATAAATTAAAAAATCAGAATTCTCTCTGCCATGGAAGTCTCTCTTCTTCAGCCAAAATAATCAGAGGGAAAATAATTTCTTTTAACGTTTTACACTATTAGCAGGCCCTGCTCAGAATCTGTTTACAATATGTACTACTAAAATGACACAGTAAAATTAAAACATAGTTAGAAAAATAATGCTTTTGTCAGGTTGCAAAAGCTGATACTTACCAAAGGGGACAATTTTCGTCTTCTTGGAGATACCTCACTCTCCTTAGTTGCTTGTTGGCACAGCAAAGCTTTGAGTTGATTAACTATGGAGCAAAAGTGATGGGTTTATTCACCTTATTTTAGATCCATGGTTTATTATCACCCATCTATCCATCCATCGATCTAACAAATATTGTTAAAATATGTATTATGCACCACAAAATGTGCTACTGACTGGGGACACAAAGACAAACATAAGAAAACCTCTACCACTTAAGAGCTAAGAATCTTGCTTATGAGCAAGAGGGATATAACTAACAGATATAAAACAATATAATAAGCTCTAGGTAGACCTAGAGCTATGCATAGTGCTATGAAGAGGAAGCACATAACTGTTTTCACAGAGAAGACAATACAGTGAAGGATGAACAGGAGATTACCGAGCAGAAAAGGGTGAGAAAAAATCCAGTTAGAATGCGTGGCTCATGCAAAGCATAGAAGCATGGCCATAGGTTGGTATGATTAGAACATGGCTTGCAAGATGGACAGCTGAAAGGAAAATAGAAAAATGAGGCTGGAGAAGCAGCTTGGATTCATCTTAAGGAAATACTGCTATGACATCCTATAGGCATAGAGAAGTCAAAGAAAAAAAAATAAGCAAGGGAATTAGATTAGCTGATTTGTGTTTCTCGAATAAAATCCTAGCAGTAAAGGATAGACTGGAGTCATTACTGTATGGAGTTTAAAGAATTCACTGTGTGTCATTCAGGTCACGACTGACATTCACACTCACCAGCATGGCTGTGTTGCAGTTCACGCCAGGCATTCCCAGCATCCTCATTTCCTACACTGGTACTAAAAGAAGGATCCATTACATCTTCTCCAATAGTGACATCACCTTCTCTCAGGGCACGTTTCAATTGGTGAATGCTTCTACTGGCACGTTCTGTAACAACATGATGAAAATCAGGGCCAGTGAAATCTGGGCGACCAAAGGTACACTGACTCAAGAAGACAATTTCAAAAGGAAAAGCAATCATTTCTGATACTTCATGGGGAAAAAAGCATAGTTTTGTTTCTAGCTTGCTGAGGAACATGCCAGAGGAAGTGAGAGATTAAGTTCATGGGTTAGAAGTTAGACGTGATGATCTCTAAGGTCCCTGACACCTCAGTGATTGATATTCACTATATATAGCTCTATGGCTGAGGAGGACTGAATGGGAGAGCTTCTCCCCCCTCCACTCCTCCAAACAATAGCCTCACAGGGAAAGCACTATCCTAACCCCTCAATGCCTAAGACTCCCCTACCCCTTCTGGAGAGGGGTGGGTGGGCAAAACTGGCAAAAGGGACACCATCACACCAAGTTCCTGCCCAAGGAAGCCTCCTTGTCCCTGTGGGCCAGATGTCCCTCTAGCATCAAGAGACATGTGACTACCTGGCCTGGTTGTTTTAGGAATGTAGTTTATTTATTTATTTATTTATGGCTGTGTTGGGTCTTCGTTTCTGTGCGAGGGCTTTCTCTAGTTGTGGCAAGTGGGGGCCACTCTTCATCGCAGTGCGCGGGCCTCTCACTATCGCGGCCTCTCTTGTTGCGGAGCACGGGCTCCAGACGCGCAGGCTCAGTAATTGTGGCTCACGGGCCTAATTGCTCCGCGGCATGTGGGATCTTCCCAGACCAGGGCTCGAACCCGTGTCCCCTGCATTGGCAGGCAGATTCTCAACCACTGCGCCACCAGGGAAGCCCTACCTGGCCTAGTTTTGATCAAGATTTGAATAGCTGACATGCTTATAGCGGCAGCCTCTGTAGTATAGTCGTACTTACGTACTGCTGGCTGACTACATCTTACATAGAAATTCTTGGTTAGTGTACCTGACTACCCCTAGAATTGAAGCTTAAACTCACTAGCACATACTTAACATAAATAGTCTAAAACGAAGTATTTTAAGGTATATTATTCTAGTAGTTCATCTCTAAAAATAGCCCCCAAAGGACCCAGCCTCACATCCTTGTCCTCTCCCAGGTTGAAACTCAGTGGGCCTGTAACCGGCATTAACCAAGAGAATGCAATGGAAGGCACACCACGCCAGACCAGTCACATCTTTAAAATATCTGGTAGCTTCTGCTTCTACCCTCTCGGAACGCTGGTTTTTGTAAACCCCAAGCCACTAAGTAGGAAGTCTGGTTACCCTGCTGGAGAGATTGTGAAGAGGCCATGTGGAAAGGAAAGGCCCTGAGACCACCACAGGGAGAAGGAGAGAAGCCCAGCCCCACTAACAGCCAGGTGGAGTCTCCTGATGACTATAGTGCCAGAGGCCATTCTACCTACAATGGCATGAAAGAGACCCGAAAACTGCCCAGCTTGAGTCCAATTAATGCACAGATCTGTGAGAGATACTACAAATGCTTTTAGTTGTTGCTTTCTGCCATCAAGCTTTAGAGTGTCTTAAGTGTCAATAGATAAGTGAAATAATTATTCAGTGAAATAATTTTTCAGTGAAATATTTACCCAAAAACATCTTCAGCAAAGGATCGAAGTCTTACATTAATAACAGAACTATATTAATATAGTAATATTATACTGTACTATATGTTAATACTATACTATAGTAATATACTAATGACACTGGTGATGACATTACTAATAATTCTACCCCACTTTATGGATATTTTACATGTATGACAACTGGAGAACCAGGCAATCAATTGGTAATTTCATTAATTAAAGTCCAGTTACTTTTTCAGGTTTAAATTTGTTATTTCTGCTAATCTCTTATGATTAAATTCTCCAGTTCCAATCTAGAAAACATTAACTATAACAAAAAAATGTTCCTTGCACATTAGAGCTGAAACCCAGATTTCAGTCATCATTTTCAAATTTTGACATCTGTATTTGAAAGTTATTTTTAATTCATAAATTTACCAAATATTTACATATATCTAACATAGAGATTTATGTCAGAAAAAGATGAATTTCCATGCAAGTTCATGTATAGCTATTATCTATTTCAAATGGATTCTATCTAAATAATTCTTAAGATTTTCAGAGGAGATCTTTTTCTAAGTAAAAACTTTCCCTAATTCAGAGCAACACATAACAATGATGCCAATGAAGTTCTCTCTTTCTTCTGACCAAGGCCTTTCCTTGACAATTATATCTATTTCGTCTTGTGTACTCAGGAGAAAAAGCTCCTATTCCTTGCTACCTACATGGGAACCCTAAAAAAGCTATAAAACAGCTATCTTTCCATTACCAATCATGGATGGAAATATATTTATAAACATATTCTACAGGACCTTGAAAAATTGATTATACTTCCTCCAAGCTCATTAATTTAACAGTCTGAAACCATAAAAAAATAACCATAACTTAATAGAAAAAAATATTCTCTATCTATCTTACAAAATCTCTAATATAGGTTCTTTGCTTACAGCAACTCATTTTCTACCTTGATTAAACTAAAGAAAACAGGTCTTTTAGGTCAGGGTTCAACAGTGAAATTCTACTACTAACTACACAAGAGACCCAGGGAATTTACCACTACAATTTTCTCCACATCAATCCTGTTTCCACGCAGACCTTTCTCTGACTGGAATTTGGTATTGATAACTAACCAAGCCTGGTCTCCTTTTACTCCTCATGAGTTTAAAAAAGTCCAGATAAGATGCATTCCTGGTTTTAGTAAAATGAGAAGCAGCAATAGTTTTTCAATAACTCAGTATTTTCTAAAGAGACTTGTTAAAGAAAAAGGAAAATCAAAGTGTTACTTGATAAGCAATTTAGTTCACACAGCGTTAGACTTATGCACTGAAATCTATGAATAAAGCACTTATCCTTACTGCATCCATTAAAAGGAAAGAGATGGTTTGAATTACACTATAAATGTGCTCTGTGGAGCCATCAAATGACTTCATCTATAAGACAAAGGATAATTATTTAATTATACCTAATCTGACTAAAAGCTAATAAGCGATATTAGGAAAAGGAAAGGAAATCTGAAAAAAACTGTATAGTTGTAAATCCTTATAGGTAGACTTCTTTCATTAGTTTACAATGATGGCAGAGCTTTATGAGCCCATTTAATCCCTTTCCTAATATTGTTTAATCTTTTAGAATTTTTAACATTCAAAGATTATGTGTTAAATTGCACTATGAAAATAGTATTATGTGAAATAGTAATATATTGAACTCAACAACCATCCCAAAGAAAAGTGATTACACAAGGTTAGGGGCTTTTTGCAACGAGTGACTTTAGTTGTTAGTATCAGAGATGAAGAGAAGGAATTTGTAAGAACTGTGTCCTAAAACTAAAACTAAGGAGGTCAGTGATATTTTAAAGTCATTTCAATACTACATTTCAAAACATGCTAAATGTTTTTCAAATATATATGTACTAACATAATTATACACTGCAACAGACAAACAGAGTTAATCCTGAGGAATAACAACACTCAGATCTTTCAAGACAGATAAAACCCCGCTGCTCTTCAACTGGAGCCATTGCAACTGAAGGCCCCATAATCCTTATTAAGAACACTGCTCCCCAGATGCAGTTATCTGCTGCTTACATGTAAGGAAACCAGACTAGACAGGAGGTTCCAGTTGTGGTTTCCTATCCCACTGTTAATGGGCACAGCTTTATCTGTCTATAAACAAGAGATGGAAAGAATACTCATTTCCTCTTCTATCCTGAGAGGACAGTAAGAGATTTCACAATACATCCTGGTTTCTTCTCCCCAGCACCAACTACGGGCTGAATATAAACTTAATAACGTTCTACTAATTTTGGGGGTTTTTTTGTTCTTCTTTCTCTAATGGCTTTAGGTGTAAGGTTAGGTTGTTTATTTGAGATTTTTCTTGTTTCTTGAGGTAGGATTGTATTGCTATAAACTTCCCTCTTAGAACTGCTTTTGCTGCATCCCATAGGTTTTGGGTCGTTTTGGGTTTTGTTTTCATTGTCATTTGTTTCTAGGTATTTTTGATCTCCTCTTTGATTTCTTCTAGTAGCGTATTGTTTGTCTCCATGTTTGTATTTTTAAAGTTATTTTTTCCTGTAATTGATATCTAGTCTCATAGCGTTGTGGTTGGAAAAGATACTTGATATGATTTCAATTTTCTTACATTTACCAAGGCTTGATTTGTGACCCAAGATATGATCTATCCAGGAGAATGTTCCATGAGCACTTGAGAAGAAAGTATATTCTGTTGTTTTGGATGGAATGTCTTATAAAACTACCAATGGCATTTTTCACAGAACTAGAACAAAAAATTTCACAATTTCTATGGAAACACGAAAGACCCTGAATAGCCAGAGCAATCTTGAGAAAGAAAAACAGAGCTGGAGGAATCAGGCTCCCTGACTTCAGACTATGCTACAAAGTGACAGTAATCAAGACAGTATGGTACTGGCACAAAAACAGAAATATAGATCAATGGAACAGGATAGAAAGCCCAGAGATAAACCCATGCACATATAGTCACCTTATTTTTGATAAAGGAGGCAAGAATATACAATGGAGAAAAGACAACCTCTTCAATAAGTGGCACTGGGAAAACTGGACAGCTACATGTAAATGAATGAAATTAGAACACTCCCTAACACTGTATACAAAAATAAACTCAAAATGGATTAAAGACCTAAATGCAAGGCCAGACACTATAAAACTCTTAGAGGAAAACATAGGCAGAACACTCTATGACATAAATCACAGCAAGATCCTTTTTGGAAGATGGCGGAGTAGAAGGACGTGCTCTCACTCCCTCTTGCGAGAGCACCAGAATCACAACTGGCTGCTGGACAATCATCGACAGGAAGACACTGGACTTCACCAAGGAGGATACCCCACGTCCAAGGACAGAGGAGAAGCCACAGTGAGACGGTAGGAGGGGCGCAATCAGAGTAAAATCAAATCCCATAACTGCTGGGTGGGTGACTCACAGACTGGCGAGCACTTATACCACAGAAGTCCACCCACTGGAGTGAACGTTCTGAGCCCCACGTCAGGCTTCCCAACCTGGGGGTCCAGCAACGGGAGGAGGAATTCATAGAGAATCAGACTTTGAAGCCTAGTGGGAATTGATTGCAGGACTTCGATAGGACTGGGGGAAACAGAGACCCCACTCTTGTAGGGCGCACACAAAATAGTGTGTGCATCGGGACCCAGGGGAAGGAGCAGTGACCCTGGGGGAGACTGAACCAGACATAACTGCTGGTGTTGGGGGGTCTCCTGCAGAGGCGGGGGCTGGCTCTGTTTCACCGTGGGGACAAGGACACTGGCAGCGGAGGTTCTGGGAAGTACTCCTTGGCATGAGCCCTCCCAGAGTCTGCCATTAGCCCCACCAAAGAGCCCGGGTAGGCTCCAGTGTTGGGTTGCCAGGCAAAACAACCAACAGGGAGGGAACCCAGCCCCATCCATCAACAGTCAAGTGGATTAAAGTTTTACTGAGCTCTGACCGCCACAGCAACAGTCAGCTCTACCCACCTCCAGAGCCTCCCATCAAGCCTCTTAGATAGCCTCAACCACCAGAGGGCAGACAGCAGAAGCAAGAAAAACTACATTCCTGCAGCCTGTGGAACAGAAACCACATTTACAGAAAGATAGACAAGATGAAAAGGCAGAGGGCTATATACCAGATGAAGGAACAAGAAAAAACCCCAGAAAAACAACTAAATGAAGTGGAGATAGGCAACCTTCCAGAAAAAGAATTCAGAATAATGATAGTGAAGATGATCCAGGACCTTGGAATAAGAATGGAGGCAAAGATTGAGAAGATGCAAGAAATGATTAACAAAGACCTAGAAGAATTAAAGAACAAACAAGCAGAGATGACCAATACAATAACTGAAATGAAAACTACACTAGAAGGAATCAATAGTAGAATAACTGAGGCAGAAGAACGGATAAGTGACCTGGAAGACAGAATGGTGGAATTCACTGCTGCGGAACAGACTAAAGAAAAAAGAATGAAAAGAAATGAAGACAGCCTAAGAGACCTCTGGGACAACATTAAACCCAACAACATTCGCATTATAGGGGTCCCAGAAGGAGAAGAGAGAGAGAAAGGACCAGAGAAAATATTTGAAGAGATTATAGTCGAAAACTTCCCTAACATGGGAAAGGAAATAGCCACCCAAGTCCAGGAAGCGCAGAGAGTCCCATACAGGATAAACCCAAGGAGAAGCACGCTGAGACACATAGTAATCAAAGTGGCAAAAATTAAAGACAAAGAAAAATTATTGAAAGCAGCAAGGGAAAAATGACAAATAACATACAAGGGAACTCCCATAAAGTTAACAGCTGATTTCTCAGCAGAAACTCTACAAGCCAGAAGGGAGTGGCATGATATACTTAAAGTGATGAAAGGGAAGAACCTACAACCAAGATTACTCTACCCGGCAAGGATCTCATTTAGATTT
The DNA here is from genome assembly GCF_028564815.1 of Eubalaena glacialis. Classification (NCBI taxonomy): domain Eukaryota; kingdom Metazoa; phylum Chordata; class Mammalia; order Artiodactyla; family Balaenidae; genus Eubalaena; species Eubalaena glacialis. The sequence goes on from NC_083718.1 coordinate 29,134,914, forward strand.
GCTGGAGAAATCAAAAGCTTTACAGACAAGCAAAAGCTAAGAGAATTCAGCACCACCAAACCAGCTCTACAACAAATGTTAAAGGAACTTCTCTAAGTGGGAAACACAAGAGAAGAAAAGGACCTACAAAAACAAACCCAAAACAATTAAGAAAATGGTCATAGGAACATACATATTGATAATTACCTTAAACGTGAATGGATTAAATACTCCAGCCAAAAGACACAGGCTTGCTGAATGGATACAAAAACAAGACCCATATATATGCTGTCTACAAGAGACCCACTTTAGACCTAGGGACACATACAGACTGAAAGTGAGGGGATGGAAAAAGATATTCCATGCAAATGGAAATCAAAAGAAAGCTGGAGTAGCTATACTCATATCAGATAAAATAGACTTTAAAATAAAGAATGTTACAAGAGACAAGGAAGGACACTACATAATGATCAAGGGATCAATCCAAGAAGAAGATATAACAATTATAAATATATATGCACCCAACATAGGAGCACCTCATTACATAAGGCAACTGCTAAAAGCTATAAAAGAGGAAATCGACAGTAACACAATAATAGTGGGGGACTTTAACACCTCACTTACACCAATGGACAGATCATCCAAAATGAAAATAAATAAGGAAACAGAAGCTTTAAATGACAAAATAGACCAGATAGATTTAATTGATATTTATAGGACATTCCATCCATAAACAGCAGATTACACGTTCTTCTCAAGTGCGCACGGAACATTCTCCAGGATAGATCACATCTTGGGTCACAAATCAAGCCTCAGTAAATTTACGAAAATTGAAATCATATCAAGCATCTTTTCTGACCACAACGCTATGAGATTAGAAATGAATTACAGGGGAAAAAACGTAAAAAACACAAACACATGGAGGTTAAACAATACGTTACTAAATAACCAAGAGATCACTGAAGAAATCAAAGAGGAAATCAAAAAATACCTAGAGACAAATGACAATGAAAACATGACAAACCAAAACCTATGGGATGCAGCAAAAGCAGTTCTAAGAGGGAAGTTTATAGCTATACAAGCCTACCTAAAGAAACAAGAAAAATCTCAAATAAACAATCTAACCTTACACCTAAAGGAACTAGAGAAAGAAGAACAAACAAAACCCAAAGTTAGCAGAAGGAAAGAAATCATAAAGATCAGAGCGGAAATAAGTGAAATAGAAACAAAGAAAACAATAGCAAAGATCAATAAAACTAAAAGCTGGTTCTTTGAGAAGATAAACAAAATGGATAAGCCATTAGCCAGACTCATCAAGAAAAAGAGGGAGAGGACTCAAATCAATAAAATCAGAAATGAAAAAGGAGAAGTTAAACAGACACCGCAGAAATACAAAGCATCCTAAGAGACTACTACAAGCAACTTTATGCCAATAAAATGGACAACCTGGAAGAAATGGACAAATTCTTAGAAAGGTATAACCTTCCAAGACTGAACCAGGAAGAAGCAGAAAATATGTACAGACCAATCACAAGTAATGAAATTGAAACTGTGATTAAAAATCTTCCAACAAACAAAAGCCCAGGACCAGATGGCTTCACAAGTGAATTCTATCAAACATTTAGAGAAGAGCTAACACCCATCCTTCTCAAACTCTTCCAAAAAATTGCAGAGGAAGGAACACTCCCAAACTCATTCTATGAGGCCACCATCACCCTGATACCAAAGCCAGACAAAGACAGTACAAAAAAAGAAAATTACAGACCAATATCACTGATGAATATAGATGCAAAAATCCTCAACAAAATACTAGCAAACAGAATCCAACAACACATTAAAAGGATCATACACCACGATCAAGTGGGATTTATCCCAGGGATGCAAAGATTCTTCAATATACGCAAATCAATCAGTGTGATACACCATATTAACAAATTGAAGAATAAAAACCATATGATCATCTCCATAGATGCAGAAAAAGCTTTTGACAAAATTCAACACCCATTTATGATAAAAACTCTCCAGAAAGTGGGCATAGAGGGAACCTATCTCAACATAATAAAGGCCATATATGACAAACCCACAGCAAACATCATTCTCAACGGTGAAAAACTGAAAGCATTTCCTCTAAGATCAGGAACGAGACAAGGATGTCCACTCTCACCACTATTATTCAACATAGCTCTGGAAGTCCTAGCCATGGCAATCAGAGAAGAAAAAGAAATAAAAGGAATACAAATTGGAAAAGAAGAAGTAAAACTGTCACTGTTTGCAGATGACATGATAGTATACATAGAGAATCCTAAAACTGCCACCAGAAAACTGCTAGAGCTAATTAATGAATATGGTAAAGTTGCAGGATACAAAATTAATGCACAGAAATCTCTTGCATTCCTATACACTAATGATGAAAAATCTGAAAGAGAAATTATGGAAACACTCCCATTTACCATTGCAACAAAAAGAATAAAATACCTAGGAATAAACCTACCTAGGGAGACAAAAGACCTGTATGCAGAAAACTATAAGACACTGATGAAAGAAATTAAAGATGATACCAACAGATGGAGAGATATACCATGTTCTTTGATTGGAAGAATCAACATTGTGAAAATGACTATACTACCCAAAGCAATCTACAGAGTCAATGCAATACCTATCAAATTACCAATGGCATTTTTTACGGAGCTAGAACAAATCATCTTAAAATTTGTATGGAGACACAAAAGACCCCGAATAGCCAAAGCAGTCTTGAGGGAAAAAAACGGAGCTGGAGGAATCAGACTCCCTGACTTCAGACTATACTACAAAGTTACAGTAATCAAGACAATATGGTACTGGCACAAAAACAGAAACATAGATCAATGGAACAAGATAGAAAGCCCAGAGATAAACCCACGCACCTATGGTCAACTAATCTATGACAAAGGAGGCAAAGATATACAATGGAGAAAAGACAGTCTCTTCAATAAGTGGTGCTTGGAAAACTGGACAGCTACATGTAAAAGAATGAAATTAGAATACTCCCTAACACCATACACAAAAATAAACTCAAAATGGATTAGAGACCTAAATGTAAGACTGGACACTATAAAACTCTTAGAGGAAAACATAGGAAGAACACTCTTTGACATAAATCACAGCAAGATCTTTTTTGACCCACCACCTGGAGTAATGGAAATAAAAACAAAAATAAACAAATGGGACCTAAAGAAAGTTAAAATCTTTTGCACAGCAAAGGAAACTATAAACAAGACGAAAAGACAAGCCTCAGAATGGGAGAAAATATTTGCAAACGAATCAACGGACAAAGGATTAATCACCAAAATATATAAACAGCTCATGCAGTTCAATATTAAAAAAACAAACAACCCAATCAAAATATGGGCAGAAGACCTAAATAGACATTTCTCCAAAGAAGACATACAGACGGCCACGAAGCACATGAAAAGATGCTCAACATCACTAATTATTAGAGAAATGCAAATCAAAACTACAATGAGGTATCACCTCACACCAGTTAGAATGGGCATCATCAGAAAATCTACAAACAACAAATGCTGGAGAGGGTGTGGAGAAAAGGGAACCCTCTTGCACTGTTGGTGGGAATGTAAATTGATACAGCCACTATGGAGAACAATATGGAGGTTCCTTAAAAAACTAAAAATAGAATTACCATATGACCCAGCAATCCCACTACTGGGCATATACCCAGAGAAAACTGCAATTCAAAAAGACACATGCACCCGAATGTTCATTGCAGCACTATTTACAATAGCCAGGTCATGGAAGCAACCTAAATGCCCATCAACAGACGAATGGATAAAGAAGTTGTGGTACATATATACAATGGAATATTACTCAGCCATAAAAAGGAATGAAATTGAGTCATTTGTTGAGATGTGGATGGATCTAGAGTCTGTCATACAGAGTGAAGTAAGTCAGAAAGAGAAAAACAAATATCGTATATTAACGCATGTATGTGGAACCTAGAAAAATGGTACAGATGAGCCAGTTTGCAGGGCAGAAGTTGAGACACAGATGTAGAGAACAGACATATGGACACCAAGGGGGGAAAACCACGGTGGGGTGGGGATGGTGGTGTGCTGAATTGGGCGATTGGGATTGACATGTATACACTGATGTGTATAAAATTGATGACTAATAAGAACCTGCAGTATAAACAAACAAACAAAACAACTAATACTAAACTTTCATTGGGTTATTTGTATGGAAATATGTTAATATAAATGTTTCAGACATTACATGAAATTTCTAAAAATCTTATATGTTCTGGTATAATGTTATAAGTCATAATCCTAGTTATTACTTTAAAATGTATATCTCAGAAATAACTAATTTTCTTGTCAACTGCATTACTATGAACTTTCATCAAATCTTTAACCGTGGTCATTTTTAAGTCTTTTGTCATTTACAGACAGTTCTGGGTGTACTCTGATGCTTTTGTAAATATGTTCCTATAAAAGGGTTTCATCTTCAGGAAATTCATGGAAAAGACTCTGACAAGTACAGGTTTCTGGTACCTGACTGTACTGCTGAACTGAATGAATAAGCATTTTCAGAACTCTAATGAAAAACTGATGAGCTCATAAAAGTGCTAACAAAAGATCAAGATGAAAAAAAAAAATTAATTACATGGGACTGAGTGAACTGATGAGGATGAGTATAATTTTTGTGACTTTCTGTTTGAATTTAAAAAAAGAAAAAATCCCACAAGGACTCAGAGGCAAAGAATATACAAATCAATTTTCACTGCAAAGTAAAGGAGCTGTTACAGTGGAAGATTACTGGACTGAATGTCAATATTATGACATAGTATGAGTGTGTTTCATGTTTGGTAATTGCAATCATTGTTGCTTTTGTTGTGGTCATCCATGTACAATGCTTGGTGTCAGTCTATTTATCTCTTGTAAAAATAAAATACAGTGTGTGTGAAAAAAAAAAAAAGATCCTTTTTGACCCACCTCCTAGAGTAATGGAAATAAAAACAAAAATAAACAAATGGGACCTAATGAAACTTAAAAGCTTTTGCACAGCAAAGGAAACCATAAACAAGACTAAAAGACAATTCTCAGAATGGGAGAAAATATTTGTAAACGAAGCAACTGACAAAGGATTAATCTCCAAAATATGCAAGCAGCTCATGCAGCTCAATATCAAAAAAAAACCCAATCCAAAAATGAGCAGAAGACCTAAATAGACATTTCTCCAACGAAGATATACAGATGGCCTACAAACACATGATAGGATGCTCAACATAACTAAGCATTAGAGAAATGCAAATCAAAACTACAATGAGGTATCACCTCACACTGGTCAGACTGGCCATCATCAAAAAATCTACAAACAATAAATGCTGGAGAGGGTGTGAAGAAAAGGGAACCCTCATATACTGTTGGCGGGAATGTAAATTGATACAGCCACTATGGAGAACAGTATGGAGGGTCCTTAAAAAACTAAAAATAGAACTACCATACGACCCAGCAATCCCACTACTGGGCATAAACCCTGAGAAAACCATAATTCAAAAAGAGTCATGTATCACAATGTTCATTGCAGCTCTATTTACAATAGCCAGGACATGGAAGCCAACTAAGTGTCCATCGATAGATGAATGGATAAAGAAGATGTGGCACATATATACAATGGAATATTACTCAGCCATGAAAAGAAACGAAATTGAGTTATTTGTAGTGAGGTGGATGGACCTAGAATCTGTCATACAGAGTGAAGTAAGTCAGAAAGAGAAAAACAAATACCGTACGCTAACACATATATATGGAATCTAAAAAAAAAAAAAAAGGTTCTGAAGAACCTAGGGGCAGGACAGGAATAAAGATGCAGACGTAGAGAATGGACCTGAGGACACGAGAGGGGGAAGGGTAAGCTGGGACGAAGTGAGAGAGTGGCATGGACATATATACACTACCAAATGTAAAATAGATAGCTAGTGGGAAGCAGCCGTATAGCACAGGGAGATCAGCTCGGTGCTTTGTGACCACCTAGAGGGGTGGGATAGGGAGGGTATGAGGGAGGCGATATGTGGATATATGTATATATATAGCTGATTCACTTTGTTATAAAGCAGAAACTAACACACCATTGTGAAGCAATTATACTCCAATAAAGATGTTAAAAAAAAAGAGGCATGTTTTATATAGCAGAGCTGCATTAAAAAAAAAAAAGAACATGTGACACATATATACAATGGAATATTACTCAGACATAAAAAGAAACGAAACTGAACTATTTGTAGTGAGGTAGATGGACCTAGAGTATGTCATACAGAGTGAAGTAAGTCAGAACGAGAAAAACAAATACCATATGTTAACACATATATATGGAATCTAAAAAAAAGAAAAAATGGTTCTGATGAACCTAGGGGCAGGACAGGAATAAAGACGCAGACAAAGAGAATGGACTTGACACGGGGAGCGGGAAGGGTAAGCTGGGACAAAGTGAGAGAGTGGCATATACACACTACCAAATGTAAAATAGATAGCTAGTGGGAAGCAGCCGCATAGCACAGGGAGATCAGCTCGGTGCTTTGCAACCACCTAGAGGGATGGGATAGGGAGGGTGGGAGGGAGACGCAAGAGGGAGGGGATATGGGGATATATGTATACGTATAGCTGATTCACTTTGTTACACAGCAGAAACTAATACAACAATGTAAAGCAATTATACTCTAATCAAGATGTTAGAAAAAAAAAGAAAAGAAACAGTGGCAGAGGGAAAAAGAGAAGAAGGTTTTTAATTAGAAAAATATGGATTCAGAGGGTGGGTGTGTGGGCAAGATGGACAAGGAGGGTCAAAAGGTACAAATTTCCAGTTATAAAATAAACTGTCCTGGGATATAATGTGCAGCACAGCGACTATCATTAATAATACTGTGTTGTACATTTGAAGAGTAAATCTCAAATGTTCCCATCACAAGAAAAATAAAAATTAAAAAATTAAACTTAATTAAGAATACAAACACAAATACAACCTCTGAGTCCTACAGGATCATATGAATATAAATGTAAGTAAATACTATTTCTGCTGGTCCACTATCCAAATATCAGTCAATACAATGAGCACTGAAAAGGTTATTAAGCTGCTGACTGCTGACAAATTTAAGTCTGTTTTATTCATTTTTGTAATCCAGTTGCTCTACTTTCTAACTCCTAGCTCAACACTGAGCCTCTCTTCATCAAGATGCTTTTGAACAAAAGGCAAATATGTCCCTGTCTAGGAAGGATCATCACTTATATACGTACTATGGATTACTGATGTCTACATTCTCCATCTGTACTGGGAGATGTGAACAAGAATTATCCTGGTGACAGGGAGGCGGAACCACACCCAGTGAAGTGCTCAGCTGTCTCTGAGAAAACATGCAATGAACCATATCTCCCTAGGCCGAGCATGAGACGAGCTGCAGTTCTTAAAACACGCTTAGACCAGGACAGACAAGCAGAAAAATGAAACCATGGCAAGATAAGAGACACATGTGTCTGTCCACACTTGACTGGGCCTCAGGTAGTTCAGAAGATTGTTGTCACTGTTTACTAGGGAACTGACAGGTAGTATGACCAAGATAAAAACAGCATAATCCAAAATCAGAGAAAAAGAGCTTTGTAAATGGCAGTTATAATAATGAAAGAGATTAAAAGTAGTGTGCAGAAACTACAATATCTCAAAAAAAATACTATCATAAGACTCTAAAAGCTGAAAAATGTGAAAATGGTTGGTGCCAGGAGTGAAAGATAATCCGAACAAGAATGTAAACATCTTAAGAGAGCAGTGTTTACAAGATCATTAATGATGGATGGATGTTGGCAAATCAAGATTGACAATATGCATTACGAGGGATACACCTGGTATTTTTTTGGCACCAACTGAGAGGACTTATGCACCTGTCACTTTCCTGATAAAGAAGTAATCCTAGCCAGACTGGCAGAACTTAGGTAAAATTATCAGCCAATATAATCTGTATCCTTAATTGTAATTATTCTCAAGTATGATTCTCACAAAGTAAATGTTATGAGCAATGCCTTGCTACTTCTAGATCATGGTTCTCAATCTTAGCACTATTGACATTTGGACCTGATAATTCTTGACTGTAAGGTGATGTGTTGTGTTTGTATAGCAGCGTCCCTGGCCTCTACCCACTAGATGCCAGTAGGCTCCTCCCTGCCAGTTGTGACAACAAAAACTGCCTCTGGACGTTACCAGATGTTTCCTGGATGGAAAAAAAGTCACCCTGGTTGATAATTGCTGGTTTAGATTAATAAAACAAGATAGCCCGCGTTTGGTTTTAAGGAGAGACTTCCCACATTGCTACATTGTAACTACAGGCACCTCTTGATGAAAAGTGGTCAGGATAGTGAGCCATCCTGCCACTGTGGTAGGCAGTGCACAACCCATGGCCATCACTACCATGAGGCACTTCTGATCCAGGTATCTGGAGTTGTTATATCTACTGTAATTAAAAACTTGAAATTCATTTTAGTTTCATTTTGTTTCCAGGCCTAATACATGAAGCAATAGTTGTACTCTAAGGCCATATTTCAGAGCTACTTTAGGTGATCATTCCTTTAAATATTCCAGTGGGCTTTGATGAAGCTCTCCCATAATCAAGGTTGCTTTAGCAAGTACACAAGCGCATGTCAAGCTACCTTCCCTACCTTTTGATCCTCAAAGGAGTATCACTAAGTGAAAAGGTGGAAAACCTTAGCAAGAACTGGTGAAATGATCAGAGTTTAAGTCTTTTAAAAATCCCAAGAGTTAATATAATTATTCTCAGTATCTCAAAAGCTTGAGAACAACTTCATCTCTTTTTTCTGTCCAAACATGTCCAACATGTGAAAATGCCCTTACAATCTCATAACACTGAACCACTGTTTTGGTTCTACATTATTTCAGGATGACTATTTACTTGTAAAACACCCTTTTTGGGCTGCTAAATCCTGTCTTTTGCCTATTTTACCTCATTAGTAGTAGGGAAGAAAAAATGGAATTCTACAAGCTTTTTGTTATTCTGGTAGAAGAAATGGTCATAAAAGTTAAAACTACTAAGAAAAACCATATAAGTATATAAAACAAAAAATGAATATATGTAATTTAAATTTTATCAGCAAAAAAGTAAACTCAAATGTTTACAAACTTCATTTGCATTACCAATCCTTATTTATTAATAGCCAATAGTTCCATTTCTTTAATTTTTAGAAAAGAGAGATATGTTTCAGTCTGCACTAAAACACCAAAATAATTTTCTCATTTCATAATAAATGCTTCCAGAGCCTTTATTACATTGCTGCCTGTCTTGGTCTCAATGAGGCTGATAGTTAAACACATAAGCAAACATTAGCTATAGAGAATATGTGTGTGTGCATAAATATATACTATATATGGCAAAGAATATTTTAAAATTTTAGAAAACATTTAAGAAAAGCAAAAACAAAAAGAAGAAGAAATACAAGTTTGATGAATAAAACTGAGAAAAAGAGGAACTTTTACTTAAGTAGTTATACACAGGTTTTCTTATGTCTGCCAAAGGTTCTGATGATATCACTTCTGGGTAATTCAGTGACCAAACTATTGACTAGTAAGATTAACACTGGCTTTCCACAGATGTGAGTCCTTCTGTGGAATGAAAAAAACACTTTGTAGGAATTGGAAAGATGTTCTATATTTTACTTGTGTACAATTGGCCCATCAATATTATCTTGTTTTATCAAACTAGATCAACTTACAAAGAAAAGGATCACCCCCCCCAATTTTATATTTTCTTCCCATATTCAACCTCTCACTTTCTATGAACCTAGTTCCTTACTCTCATTTTTATAAGACAGAAACAGAACCTTTGTCATTCATGTGTTCCAATCCAGTGTTGATAGAAGGGACATTACAGATCCAGGGGTCTGAGGTAGTGCCTGAAGGCGAACCAAGCTCTCATGTGTTTTGCTTGACCCACACAGTATAGGACAAAGGGAAAAGAATAAGAGAAAGGGAAGGAAAAAAAGAGGGAGGGAGCAAGAAAGTAACTGGAATGTTTTTAGAAAAAGCATAAAATGCCCAGTTTGGCCAGAGCCTCACCATTCCCTAGTGTCTTCCACTGACTCCATCACACATTTTGTCACCTGCTTGGCTCCTAAAGGCAATAATTCTCTACCTAGTCCAAACTTTTCATATTCCAGATGAGGAAACAAGAATCCAAGAACAGTTTATTAACTTGCCTAAGGTAACATACATGGTTATTAGAAAAGCAACAGTAAGAGTTGTAACTTGGATCCTAGTTCCACATTCTCTTCTCTGAATCTATCATACTCTTCCACAAATTCAATCTAGAGCCTAAAACACCAAAATGTTGAGAGAAAAAGGAGGAACCAGCATATAAAATGTATATAGAAAGTAAATGATGTATTCCTGTCTCGGTATAAGTTTGTTCCATTTCTTTATGCCCACGCAATCAAAGGTGGCCAGGAAGTTGGAGAATAGGTGAGTCATGTATACAGGTATTAAACTGTATCCATAGCTAACACTGCAGCAATAGATGAAACGTGATTCAGTTGTTAAGGCTGGGGCACTGAATTTCTAACAATTTCTCTCCTTCTTTCTAACATCATATCCCTACATTCAAGTGTACAAAATTTAAAACAGCCTGAATTTCCTGTTATTCTGGTTTTCCTGACCCTTTCTTGGCTATAAATTAGTTTATTTTATACCTCATGACCTTGCACTATGATGCGTTGAATTTAAATTAGAGGAGGGGTAGTTGCTATTCTCCCCAGTTATCAATATAATTCTGTGAGTCTTGAATTTTAGATGTCTAAAGAGTGAATGAACACCTAACCATATTGCCAGAAGACCTCCCAAGTCACTTCTGGTTCTAGATTAAACTCTGTGACTCCCAGGATACCTGGGATATGCCCACTTTATACCACACTGAAAACTTTCAGATCATCTACTATGTAGGAATAATATTACAGATCTGTGGGGCAATGAAGTTTTCTAGTTTTTCTGCCAGATCTCTTACTTTGAAGAAGTCTTTCAACCACTCCAGTTCTTACAGTGGGGGCATAGACAATCCAAAGCAGGAGTTATCCTTAGAGGGTGACTACATCTGAAAGGCGTCAGGGAAAGAATAAGAGGTGAGTGTAGAGCCTGCAGATGGGCTCTCTATTTCCATGGCTGCTCTAGGGTCATCAGACTCAAGGAGAGGCAAGAATTCCGCTTAAGTTTTAAAAGCAAGAAAGCAACATTGACTCTGCTTTTCACATCAGAACTTCAAATTCTTCATATACTATAATAGTACCAAAAATTGTGTTTAAAGTAAAGAAATGAGGAAAAGCTATAAAAAATGAGAGATTATCATGGGAAAATTATAAAAGCATTTTGCATTTTTATATGCCCACTTCCTCGCTAAATACAACTGAAAGAATTAGTAATGATTACATGTACAGTTATTTAGAAACCAGAGGAATAACTTGTGAGGAAAGACCAAGAATACCTATTACCTTTTCTTTAAGCATGAACTAGACAAGACATTTTGGGGAAGTAATGGTGGATAGACAAAACCAAAACAAAACAAAAGAACTTTAAATTGCATTTTATCTGACTGCATAGTAACACAATTCTCAAGTTATTAGGCACAAAACACTTACAATAATGAAATTTCATATACAAAATAATGCCACCATACTGTGTTTATTCAGAAACACACATTTTGACGTTAAAGGGAATTAGCCTAAGAGTGGTAATTTATATGTGTGAAGTGAAGAACTTCTGATCGTGCTTCACTTCAGTATTAGTTGTTTTGTTTCCTTCCATAAGCTATTATATAAACTAAATAAACCTAAAAATTAAAATGCTACTTAATAAACAATAAGTCCTGAAAACCCATGAAAAATTTCAAGTTTCATTTCTTGATTCATCGTTAAAACTATCACTAAAAATTAATAAAAAACAAACTTTAACTTTTTTCTCTGCTTTATTTGCTCTTGATTATAAATGTTTTCACTACTTTATATTGTTATAACACTAAATTTTAAATTTATTTTAAAATGAGTTATCTTTGAATAAAAGCTCTTCACTCTATAATTACTGAAAGCAGTATCGTGGGTATTAAATATAGTACTGTAACATTAGTTTGAAATTAACTACTGCATCAAGTCTAATATTAAATAGCCTCTAATACTTAAATAAAGGTTCAAATTAAGGTCAAAGGAGGAGAAGCACTAGGAGAAACATAATGGAAAACAAGATTTTTTTACCAACCTCAAAAATTAAATGCCACTGGTATTATTGTGCACAGTATTTTTCTTGCTTTCAAATGAAAAGTTAGAAGTGATTATTTCTGTATCTAACAGCTCTTGAAACATCAGTAGGCTGATGAAGGTATTCATTCAGACCAATTATTTTATTCTTGCAGTTTGAATACTGAGAATGTTGACAGTTTGTAACACTGTTGACAGATGGAAACAATAAATAATAACTCTTTCAAAGTCTAGACTCACTAGAAGATAAATTTGCTAATCTCCTTGAAAAATCTTCACTTTGCTACAAGTACCAATTATAAATAGCAGCTAACATTTGAGTGCTTATGTACCAAGCACTGATCTTTACCCTTCTTTTTTATCATAGTAATCTGTAATTATTTTGTTTATCGTGCCTCACTGCATTAATCCAGAGGCTCCCTGAGGACAGTCACGTTGTCTAGTTCCTTAGGGTATCCCCAGCATTTGGTATGTCTAACATATAGTAGGCACTAAATTAATGAGTCAGTGTTTTAAATGCTTTAAATATTTTTTAAGCTGTTGGTCATGGCCTAAATGGTTAAGAAAATGCAAAAGAACAGAAAGTAGAGTGAATTACATCTAGTAGAATAAATATTCTTTAATGAAACTTTTCTTTTAGTCTATATGTCTATGTCCCATATAAAATATATTTCTTACTTATGGCTAAGATTAAAAAAAAAAAAAAGCCTGAAAAATCACTGCTTTATGTGAATTATTTTACTTGCTCCTCACAAGAACCCTGTAGACAATATCATAACTTCTACTTTAAAATAAGAGAAATGAGGTTTCTAGATGTTATATATGATGTTCAAGATGACAGAGCCATCTACAAGTATATCACTTCTACAGATACTCATAGGGTACTATAGTAATAAAATCTGAATTAACTAAAAAAAGTTTCAGTAATAGTAATTGTAATATGATTAATAAAGAAAAATATAGGCTTTTAAGGCAGACAGGCCTGACTGAATTTAATACCTGGCTCTGCCACTAACTAGCTGTGTTGGCTTTGGCCTAACTTAACCTCTTTGCACCTCTACTTCCCCATGTGTAGAAGAGGGACATTCATAAGATTGTAAGTTTTAAGTGATTTTTAATGTATGTAAATAGCCTAGACCACTAAATAGAAGCTGTTGTGATTAAAATAATTATTAGTGTTTTTTTTTCCTGGTCCAATAAATCACATTCAATCCACTACACCATAATTTGAATGTGTAAAAAGAGCGCATCAGGAATTTACTGGATTATAAAGAGAAGTATGGGAACTGGGCAAAACTGGCATTGAGCCGTCCAAGAGTTTCTGCGGGCGTCAGGTAAAAAAGACGCCCAAGAAAAGATCAGGCAGTTGGTTCAGGTAACTGTGGGAATCAAGGGAAACAACGTTGCTTAAACGTAAAAACAAACACAACTATTTAATCTTTCCACAGCAACATCCATCTTCTTCCTCTGCGTTCTGGCTAGGGCCGAACCAAGGTGTTAGGAAACGCACCTGGTCAGCTCCCGCCCATTAGGCCCTGCTATCAAGGGGCTAGGGCACAGAGATTCCGAGCAACTCACCCCGGAGACTCCGCTGATACTGCCCCAGAATCTCCTCCAGGGCAGAGTTCTCCGGGGACTTCGCCATGAACACATTCGGGGCCCAGAGATGGGAGTTGCGTGGGTAAGTGTCCAGTGTTCTCCCCTCGGAGAGCAAGAGGCCTCAGCCCCCGGAAGGAGCCCACCAACTTCCTGCTGCTGCTGTCACTGGGGAGCACAGAATCCCGGACGGAGCTCTCCGGCCTCTTCCCACCCACGGGCCCTCGTGGTGGACGTCGGAAGTTGTAGTCCGCAGTGTCCGGGCCTACAGCGTCGAAGTTCCTAAGAGCCCTCCCAATGACACTACAATTCCCAGAGGGCAACGCGCTCCAAGCTCAAGCTTTGGCGGTTTGGCGGCCAGTTCCGGTTGCCAAGGGACTCCTTGGAGGCTCCGCCCATTTCGGTAGCCCAGCCAGGCTTAGTCCTGTCTTCATCCCATCCTGCTGTCTGGACCACCTAACTGACAGAAAGGGCTCACTGAAAGCCTTTACTCTTCTAAATTCGCTTATATGTAGTTGATCCTTGACCCTTCTCAAGAACGCAAATAACAAGCTCAACACCCTTCAGCCGCAACATCTGCCAACACCGCCAAATAAATTCTCAAGAAAAAGAAGCTCTGAATCTCCCAAACAGCGTAGATCGTGAAGGCGGCTGACACTACCAATCTTAGCACGCCCAGCGACCCGACCACAGCTTGGAGTTGGCGCACTGCCGGCTGGGAACTGTAGTCCTTGCCGGTTGCGGTCCCCGCCAAAGCCCGGGTCCTCTTCATTGTTGAAGCTGGTCTTTGGTGTACGCCTGCGCAGTCGGCAGCTGGAGAGGCCTGCGGGTGAGACCCCCCCCCCCCCCACAACCCCTTTTCATTGTCTGTGCTTGGCGCCTGCGCAGTAGGAGTTCGCCGGGACAGGGTCGGACCAGGGGTAGGGCCGGGCTCCTCGCCCTCTCCCCGGGCGCCTGCGCACTGGGCGGCCGCTCCTTGCCGTTACCGCTATGTGCGGAGCGTGTGCGGAATAACGTTATTGCCCAGCGGCGCCGAGGGGCCGAGAGCTTGACCGCGGCGGCGGCGACGACGACGACAGGGTGGGGGAGGACGCTTGCGAGAGACTCACGGGACGCGGCGCGCCCCGCCCCCCCCCGTCCGGTCCCTCTCAGCAGTGAGGGGTAAGTGATGCGCTCCGATGCCGTCGCCTCCGCCTTTCCACATCCTTCTCCTCGGGTTTGCAGCGGGGGCTCGGGCGCGGCCCGCGGCGGGAGGGGTTGCGGGCCGGCGGCGAGGGGCGCTTCCCTGAGGCTTCGCGCGCCGCCCCCGCCCCGGACCTGGGACTCGGCGGGGGCGCCCCTCCCCCCCACCGTCCCCCAACCCTGCGTCCCCGGGCCCTGCGGCCCGGCTTCCCCTGCAAGTGTCCACGTATTGAGTCGTCTCTGGCTCTCCTGGCTTTGTGCAGCCCCCTCCGCCCCAGCAGTTTGCAGGGGTGCGGGCGGAGCAGCGGAGGGAATGGCTGCGCTGCTGCTGGAGAAGGGGTTTTCCCGATCGGAGCAGCTCCCAATGTCGATTCTTTTTGTGTGGTTGGTTTTAGTGTGTGGGGCGGTTTGGGGTGGTCCGGCGAGGAGCCTTTCGGATGCGGTGGGAGGGCGTGGAAGACGTGGTGTCACGCACCCCGCCAGGCGACAGCACCCGCTCAGGCTGTGGCTCCGTAGTAACCCGGGGGAGGAGAGAGTAGCTTCCTGTCGACTTCATTGTCCTGAGATTCAAATGTGGGCTTTGGCATGGGTCCCTTCATTTTATGTAAGGAAAAGAAAAATTAGCAGCTGCCTAACAAGGGGCGGGAAGATGTGGGATTTGTACCCTAAGTCATAGTATCTGTTTTTTAGTGTTTAGCGGAGTTTTGCTTGGAGAATGTAAGCTCCTGGAAGACAAGGACAGTGCATGTCCAAGCATTGCCAAGGTGATCAATATAAAATTACTAGCTCACGATGAAGAATGGACCAGGAAGGCCCTGACGACGAAGCTGTTTGTGTAGCAGGAAAATGAACCAGCAGAATGTTTTTTCATAGGGTGGGTAACACATTCACGTTCCTAAGGGAATAGGTTAGGATACATCTTTCCGTTTTGTTTTTTGAGCATTCAAAATAAAACATAGGCCTGGTACATTTCTGTTTCTGAATTTTTTATTCATATTTTTATCCTCTAAATGAAAATTCACCCAATTGGGAGAAATGTGGTGAAGCAGATAACATACTTGATTGAAAATACATCTTTTAAAAGGATTTGATTATTAAGCTTACAACCGTTTGCTGGCGTTAAAACAAGCAAAAGAGAGATTGAAGCAGGATGGGGAGGAGCAGGTGGAGGAATGATGTGAGAGGAGAGAGTGACATTATGAATACGGTATCCAGATCTTCACTGATATAACCCTAGCGGTGTATGCCGCAATGATTTAGGAATTCAGCTCTGGAAATATTACATTGCAAGTTGCAAACCATATTGTATTTTTCTGCCATTGTTCTTTAAAAAGTAAAACCAGTGCTGCTTTTACTTTTTCCTAACTTTGCAGATATTGTAGAATTTTGGTGTTTTAAAACTGAAGAGTCTAAATGCATATGACAGAGAAAGAGGAAGACATTAAAACTTGGAAAGTTAACTGACTTGGCTGTCCAAGCCAAACTGCTAATGAAAGGCAGAGTCAAATAAAACCAAGGTCTCTTCTGCAGTGTGCTCTTTCAGCTGTGTCCCCTAGTCCCCCTACCCTGTGAAAATTTATGGAAAGCTTCTCTGCATGCTCTTTGAGTTGTCTGTGACAATCAAGTTCATTGATACCTCATAGTTGTATTAGTCTAGTCTTTTTCTTTTGATGTGAAAGTAACTCTAATGAAGTGGAACTATAGTTTTATAAATTAACTTACTGATATAGGAAGAGATGTCTTAACATGGGCTTTTCATAAAAATGGAAACTGTTGGAATTTTTTCCCTACTTCTTATCAGTAACCATATTTTAATAATATTTTCTGCTATTCGGTAGTATTTTATAATATGATCAACTCTATAAACTCTGTGAAAAATGAATTTGCTACGTAACAAGAACCCATGAAGTTAACTTTTCTTCAATTAATGAATTTTATTATTTTCAATTTAAACAAGAGCTTACTTTTTGAGGAAAAAATTCATGTTGAATTTTTTTATTAAAATTGAATTTGTGCTCTTTTATTAAGTTGATTTTGCCATAAAGTGCTCTTTTGTTGTCTTATATTTTTTATCCCTTAATACTACATTGTATTTTAATAGACTTTTTTTTTAATAGATCTTTATTGGAGTATAATTGCTTCACAATACTGTGTTAGTTTCTGTTGTACAACAAAGTGAATCAGCCATATGCATACATATATCCCCATATCCCCTCCCTCTTGAGCCTCACTCCCACCCTCCCTATCCCACCTCTGTAGGTCATTGCAAAGCACCGTGTTGATCTCTCTGCGCTATGCTGCTGCTTCCCACTGGCTAACTGTTTTGCATTCAGTAGTGTATATATATCGATGCTACTCTCACTTTGCCCCAGCTTTGCCCTCCCACCCCCACTCGCCCGTGTCCTCAAGTCCATTTTCTATGTCTACGTCTTCACCTGCCACTAGGTTCATCAGTACCATTTTTTTTTTTTAGATTCCGTATATACGTGTTAGCATATGGTACTTGTTTTTCTCTTTCTGACTTACTTCACTCTGTATGACAGACTCTAGGTCCGTCCACCTCACTACAAATAACTCAGTTTCATTTCTTTTTATGGCTGAGTAATATTCCATTGTATATATGTGCCACATCTTCTTTATCCATTCATCTGTCAGTGGGCATTTAGGTTGGTTCCACGTCCTGGCTATTGTACATAGTGCTGCAGTGAACATTGTGGTACATGTCTCTTTTTGAATTATGGTTTTCTCAGGGTGTATGCCCAGTAGTGGGATTGCTGGGTCATATGGTAGTTCTATTTTTAGTTGTATTTTAATAGACTTTTAAAAAAGAATTAGTATATCTCTTAAATTTCAGTTTACTTAAAAAATAATCTGTAATTCACCATGTGGAATTATATTAAATCAAACTTGAAATGTATTTTACTGTTAAATTTCATGGTGTGCTATTTGTATGGAAGTAAATAACCATTTGCATGTTTTCCAACTTTACACTGTAAAATTATCATGCGTTATGTCTATTAATGTAAATATCAAAGTGCTTTTAAAAACTCTATGCTTAGGGATTTATTTGTTACAAGTATCAGTTTCTTGTTTCCTTTTATCACTTAAAAAAAAAAACCCCAAAAAACTAGTTTTATTGTTGCATCTGATATCATTCATCTAGTACTGAATACTGTATATGTTTAAACTTGTCAACATGTTTTTTATTCAACAAAATTCTGTACTGATTTTTTTTTTCCTCTTTATCACGAACATTGGGAGGTTAAGCAGTACACTGTTCTAATAAATATCTAACAGACAGCATGATATTACATTGCCAACTAAAATATCTGTATAGTTGTCAATTATTTTGCAAGTATAAGAAAAAAAGGAATTAAATACCATCTGAAAAATTTTGGTGGGTAGATAATATTGGCTGGAGCATTAAGTGTTGATATGTTTCAGTAAGAAATGGGTTTCATCTAATGGGGAGAAACATCAGACTATTTTTATTTCATAAACTTTTGTTAATAACCAAGATTTCTAATAACTACCCTTGGTGAAATGGGTCTTTATTTACTCAGATATTTCTTGAGGGAAGTGCTCAGCAATGAGGTAGCCAGTGTGGGCTATCTAAAAGAGTAAGAAAACATCTATCTGGTAGTAGGCTTGATTAAACTGGATATATAGTCCAGTTTAGTTGAAATGATTATGCAACAGTATATTATAATTTTTTTTGCCAAAATGAATGACATAGTTGACATGTACTAAAAGTAAACCCCATTTTTGTGTCAAAGGTAGAAAGGAAACCAACAAAAGCAAGGTTATAAAAATTTCTTTCATCCAATAGAGATTATGTGAAGCATAGAAGTGGAAATGAATACTAAGCGTGCATTGCTTAGGTTTGAAAAGCAAAGAACGAGACAGCAGAGAGTAAGTCCTTATTTAAGTATATAAATGGCTAATAAATAATAGAAAATATTACCCTTTGGAACATAATATTTACTGAATAAGAAATACCTACTATGTATTAAGCACTTACTAAGTGCCAGACATTGTGTGTGTCTATGCATAATTCATGCAGCAGTTGTGTAAGTAAGGTATTTTACACTTAAAGTTGAGAATACTTGAGGTCCAGAGTTAGTGAATAATTTTGCCTCTCTGTCACACATTATTAAGTGGTAAAGCCTATAACTGAACCTTTGTCTTTTTGACTAAAGCCAAAATTCTTTCCACTCATCTTTTTCAGTAAGTTAAAAAAGGCAACATTTATTCCCTTCTAATTCACAAAATTTTAGAATTAGAGGAGACTTTAGAAATCATCTCAAACAATGTGCTGCTTACTACTAATATCCTTGAGATCTTACTGAGTCCAGCTTTTCCATGAGAAACACTTCCATGAAAAAATGAGCATAGGATGGTAATTTCGCTTTTGAAAAATGTAATAGATTTTACTAAACTGAGCTAGTATCTGCTTTACTGTGTAACTTCTTCCATTGGTTGCAGTTCTATCTTTAAGAGTAAGATACAGTAAGGTTTTTCTCAGTATATTGGGTCTCTGTTAAGTTTTCCCTCTTCTAAATTAAATACTACAACCCCTACAACTCCATGTGATGCAGTTTCCTTTACCTTCCTCATCTCTGTCACTAGATACAATCAGTTTTGTCAGTGCTATTCTTTTTTGTTCTGATTCTGTTTCCAGCTTTAGTTCTGCAGTTGTGGTCTGAATGCAGTGTAGTGAAATTACCCCTTTTCTTAATTCAAGCCATATACTTGTGTTTACGGTCTAAAATTTCATTAACTCTAACAACAGTAATGTCTTGCCAGTTCTAAGCAAAAAAATGAGAGAAAAATGTTATGTGGCTTTTCAAGTTATATTTATCCAATTCAAGGGATTATTGTTTTTTACATTCTGTATTTCTACTTTTCTAATGTTAAAATAATCTTTTTTTATGAAATGATAGTGTTAGTAGGTGGTAAGTTTCTTTAGATATTTGTCTTTGGGTTTTGTTTTCGTGTTTTTAAATAAGCAATAAAAAGTTCGCCTTTTGTTGTTTCCTATTTTGTTTTTTGAAAAATTTGTCTGTAAATCACTGATGTAGGCAACATAAACCCACATCTTTTGTATGTTAAGATCTTTCCCATTCTGTATATACATGTAGATGATGTCTTTTAAACAATATGTACCTTTAACCCTTTTAAATATCATCTACTTGAGTGTAGTTAAAACTTGAGATCTTTTTTTAAATTTTATTATTTTTGGCTGCGTTGGGTCTTCGTTGCTGCACACAGGCTTTCTCTAGTTGTGGCGAGTGGGGGCTACTGTTCGTTGTGGTGCGCCGGCTTCTCATTGTGGTGGCTTCTCTTGTGGAGCACGGGCTCTAGAGCGCAGGCTCAGTAGTTGTGGCGCACGGGCTTAGTTGCTCCGTGGCATGTGGGATCTTCCCGGACCAGGGCTCGAGCCTGTGTCCCCTGCTTTGGCAGGCGGATTCTTAACCACTGCGCCACCAAGGAAGTCCTTGAAACCTTCCTGAATAATGATTCTGTCATCCAAGGGATTAGCTTCTCTTCCTGGCTTTCTGACATTTATAAATTTAACAAGCAAGCTCTCTTATGTCTTCATCTTGTGCGTGTATTGGATATAGCCAAGGACATACCATGCAAATTTATAAATAGAATAAAAGTTACATAAATAAAGTATGCTGGAGGAAAAAGGTGACACAAAGATAATGAAAACCATTTCAATGTTTTGTTTGTTTTTAATTAAGGAGAAAATCATTATGTTCTCTAGTACTAAGGGAGTTGGTTGAAGCTTACTGTCTGGTGGGGCTATGGATAATTATATAATTATATGATAGGAAGTCAAGTAAGCGTAGGTGCTGTGAGTAAAAATAAATCAGAGTAAAGGGATAGAGTGATGGACTATTTTTTATTTATTTTTAAATAGTCATTCAAATAGCACATTAAAATGGTTCAAAAAAAATCAAACAATATTTTAAAAACAATGTGAAAAATCTTCCCACCCATCTACCTTATCTGCTGAGTTAATACGTAACTTTTCATGTATCCTTCCAGTGAATTTGTTTTCAATTTAAGTAAATACAGTATATATTTTTAACCTACTTACCTCCTTTTACACAAAAGATAGCCTCTTTATACAAAAAAGCGGCATCTTGAGAGCTACTGTTTTAGTGACTGGTTAGGGAATACCACTCTTTGAGAAGGTGTCATTTAGCAGAGACTTATATTATGTAAGGAAGCACACCATGTAGATATCTGGTTGGAGAGTGCTCTGGTCCTGAGACAGGAATGGGATGAATGAATTCAGAGAACAAAGAGGCCACTGGCTGGAGATGAGTGAGCAAGAGGAAGGAAGAATAGGAGGAAACGAGTTTGGATAGAGATTGTATTGGTTGCCTTTATTTAAAATGCCTTGGGAGTTCATTGGAGTGTTTTGAGAAGGGGAATGACAAAAGAATTGACTTACATTTTTAAAATATGGTTCTGACTGTTCTGTGGATAATAGACTGGAGGGGAAAAGAATGGGAACAGGGAGATGAGGTAAGAGACAATTGGAATACTTTAAACTGAGGTGTTAATGGTTTAGACTAGAGTGGTAGTGGTGGAGATAGTGAAAGTTATTAGGTTCTGGTTTTAAAAAATCAAGAGTTTTGGACATGTTAGGTTTGAAATGTCTATTAAATGTCCAAGTGGAGATAATCAAGTAGGCAGTTGAATATTCAAGTCTAGATATCGGAGGAGAGGTTGGGACTGAAGATATTTAAATTTTAAGCATCACCAGTAGACCATATTTAAAGCTCTAGGACTGGAAGCCATTGCTTAGGTTGAGAGTTTGAGAGTAATTAGATTAAGAGGTCCAAGAAAGAATTGTACCTGATACTCTCCAATAGTGAAAGCTTAGCAAGAGAGAAGGAGCCATCAAGGATTGAAAAGAGGTGGCCAGTGAGGTAATGAGTGTGGTGTCCCAGAAGACAAGTAAAGAAAGTATGTTTAGGGACTTCTCTGGCGGTCCAGTGGTCAGGACTCTGAGCTTCCACTGCAGGGGGCACAGGTTTGATCCCTGGTTGGGGAACTGAGATCCCGCAAGCTGCGAGGTACGGCCAAAATAAAATAAAATAAAGTAAAATTTTTTTTAAAAAGTATGTTTAGAGATAAGGAGTGATCAGTCAACTATACCACCTTTAATCACTTAAACATTTCTTAAGAAATCAGGTTATATCCTTTTTCCTTGTTAACTATCTCTGAAAAAGTTATTATCAGACCTGTCTTTATTCTCATTTATCAGTGAAGATGTTCTTTTTTTTTTTTTTTTTTTTTTGGCTACGCCATGCGGCTTGCAGTATCTTAGTTCCCCAACCATGGATTGAACCTGGGCCACTGCAGTGCAAGTGCCGAATCCTAACCACTGGACTGTTAGGGAATTCCCGAGATGTTCGTTATTATTCTCCCTCAGAAACTACTAAATCTAAAGCTGTGAACACAGTTTTACTCACAGATATATTGCTGCAGTTTCTTAGGTGGATGGATGTGGCTGCCTCCGCCACTGAGATTTGTACAGGGGAGATGGTGGCTGTTCACTGAGAAGGATTTGCTATCAGGAATTGCCTCAGAGGCATTAACTGTGTGATCTTGGGCATGTCACATCGTTTCAGAAGTTCAGTTTCTCCATCTGTAAAATAAAGCTGGCAGTAGTCCAGCTACCTCAGAGGTTTATTTTGTAAAACAAATGAGATAGATATAAAAGACATGAAAGGTATAATTGCACGTAGGGATCCCCTTCCGAGTGCCCCAAGTGTGGTAACACTTGATAGTGTTAGATTTGAAGAAATGTTTTGGTTTGGGTGATGAATAGAAGTATGTTTTCATTCTGACTCTGTAATAATAGTTTTTTACTTCTTGTGCATTCTGTCCCCATAGGCAGTTTTGTACATCATTTTACAATACTCTTGGGGTTGGAGGAAAGGACATGAGGCCAGAAAGAGGCTTTGAAATAATAACTTTCTCCATTCGTAAGCACATCTTTCAAATCTAAGCATAGTGTCTAAATGAGAATGAAGTCAGAAAAAAGTAAGCAGGCCAGCTTATTTTTTTCCAGGCCAACAAAGAGCATTTTCCTATTTTAACTAGCTTTTTACTGGATAAGGATTTGTCAGATTCAAAGCTCAAGGGTTGATTAGGGGTCTTGAACTCCAGTCAGCCAGCTAGAAACTGATTTCACGAAACAGAGGATAGGGGAAATGAATGCCCTTGATGATGGAGAAGTAAGTATAAAATCTTTATTTTGAAAAAAAAAAAAATCTTTATTTTGGTGAAAAAGGAACATTGCAAATAGAGGACTTTCTGTGGTAAGCTTTTTTAGGCAATAGGACTATAACTTCAAAATATCTAGAAAATACCATTAAGTCAGGAAGAGCACATTCTTAAAATCCTACTAGCTAGTGACACCACTGTTACATATTCTTGTCTATTTTGGTTTAATCTGATAACATTTTATCATGAGATTAAACTTTCATTTTACGAAGCTTACAATTTATGGAAATTAAGGATGTTTTTAAAAATTGTAAACAACCCTATAGTGGACATTTCTAACTGAACTTCTGTGCAAATCAGTATTTTTCTTTCCCACTATTTCAAGAAATGAATTGTATCAAAGAACATGTAGAGTTCTAAAACCTTTTCTAATTTTCTAACGTACTGATAATACTCCATCCGCCCCCGCCCCACCTCAGTCTATTGCCAAAGTACACCTCCCTCATTGGGGTATGAAATTGTGTTTCTTCAACGCTTCACCACTGCTGGGTATTACATAACTTTTTAAAATTTTTGCCCAGTTGATAAACTAAAAACCTTATTTAAATTTCTCTTTTCAGTAATACATCTGAAAGGCTTTTAAAAAATGCTTATTGGTTGTTTTTATTTCTAAAATAAAAGGCTCTTATTTTTAGTGAATAGCTCATCATATTCACTTGTAACAACTTCTTTTTCCAAGATTACCATTTGCCTTTTAAGTTTATGTTAATTTTACCCAGCAAAAATCTTTAACTTCTATATAGCCTAATTTCTTTTTTCTTTTTCTTATGAAGTAATCCCGCTGCACAAAATTTTATTGAATACATACCTATATTTTTTCTTGTAGAATTTATGATTTGAATTTTTACATGCAAATGTGTTAATTTATCTAAGATATATTTAGGCATATATATAGCCTTTTGTCATGTATTGCATAATGCTTCATTATCTATCACAATTTGAAATATCTTCTTAATATGCATAGATTTATTTCTGGATCTTTTATTCCATTTGATTGCTGCCTATTCCTGCACTGCTATATTATTACCACGTATTATAACATAGGTTTATAGTATCTGTTTACAAATGGATACTTTTCTCCTTAGCCTATTCTGGTGTCATAGAATTTACCTAGTTATCCTTGTATGCTTTTTTTTTTTCCAGATGTGTTTTAGGGTTATTTTGTTAAGCTCATTTGAAAAAATCCTTTTGGGGTTTTGATTGAGATTAAACTGAGTTTATTGACTTATTTATGATCTAAAAGATGACAAAGGAACTCTCAAACAGGTATTTAAGGCCTTAGTTTTTAACAGTGTTTTCAGGTCTATTCAAGTTTCTACCTGTTTTTGAGTCACTTATGTCATTTTCATCTGCCTAGAAGTTTATTCACTTGAGGTTTTCAAATTTAGAAGCCTAAAATTGTAGATATAATTATTCTGTAAATTGAAAAGATCATGTCTGTGGTTACACCTTTTTTTCTGGCCACACCATGAGGCATGCAGGATCTTAGTTCCCCAATCAGGGACCAGGGATCGAACCCGCACCCCCTGCAGTGGAAGCGCGGAGTGTTAACCACTGGACCACCAGGGAAGTCCAAGTTACATCCTTTTACAAAGCTAAATATTTGTGAGGAATGAAGAAGAAAAATCTGCCAGGGGTTTTAGTACGTTTTTTTTTTTTTTCAGAATGAGCTTTTTGATTTGTCATTTTTGTCTTTATGTTTTTAATTTATTATTTTTAAAAATCTTTAATACTTATCTCTACTAGTTGTCGAATAGTAAGTTTATTTTTATTTTTCAGTTCAGTGGAAAACACTAAAGGCTGTAAATTTTTTTTATCAGTACACCTTTGGGTACCTTCCTTAGATTTTACATATATTGATCTCAGAGTTTTTACTCTTTAAACTATTTATTTCTTTTCACCAGAGTTAATTCGTGAGATAAGTTTTTGTTTTTAAATACAGGGCCTGTGTGTATGTGATTTATTATTGTTCTTGTGGATTTTTTTCCTAGTATTTTTTTTAACATCTTTATTGGTGTATAATTGCTTTACAATGGTGTGTTAGTTTCTGCTTTATAACAAAGTGAATCAGCTATATATGTACGTATATCCCCATATCTCTTTCCTAGTATTTTTAATGAAAATTCTCAAGCAGACAGGGAAATTGAAACAGTTTCATAGTGACTACTCGTATACCCACCATCTTGATTCTGCCATTAATATTATGTTAGTTTTATCACATATCTGGTCATAAATCCATTGTCTATTCGTCAGTCTATCTTACATTTTGATCCATGTCCAAGTAAACTGTAGACGTCTGTGTGTGTGTGTGTGTGTGTGTAAGAAAAGGGTTCTTAAATCATTTGAAATTGTTTCCGTTTTAAGTTTTCTGAATGTGCTTTTGAAATATTTTCTAACAACCACTGTCATATTAAACAATAGTTTAAAAATGAAATATACTGTTTTCTATTCCAGTAGTATTACTGAACTCAATTTTTCTGTAAATAGCTAGCTTACAAAATTGACACTGATGACACCGAGCTATTCCTCTTTTGGAGAACAGGGGTATTCATTGTGTGTATGTTCATCTGTGTGCGTGTGCTTTTGAAGAGGAATGGTAGATAGTTTGGTTTTTGTTTTTGATTCAGCTGAAGAGCTATTGAATGAAACATACACTGTTTCTCTAATCTAGTAATTCTGCTATTTCCTTCAGTTGCAAATCCAGGAATGAAATATTTCTTCTCAGTTCTCCATCTCACTACCTTCCACTTCGACTATTCCCCTACCCTTCACTTATGTGAAAAATTCTGTGTTGGGCTACTCACTAAAAATAAGAGCCTTTGCCTGCAGTAAGAGAGCATGGTTAGACCCTAAGATTTTAAGTGGTTCATATGACAAATTCCAGAGTGTTAAAGATGTACTATATGGAATAAGGAATTTAAAATTTGTAAATTGGAGAGGTGGGAGCAAACAGAGTGCAATTAAATGAAAAGTAAATAAAGTAAAATTCAGAAATTTATTTGGGGAGGGTGGCTTAGGGACAAGAGAATTGGGCTATTCAGTGTCTAGTAATTATTGTTAGTGACATTCAGAACATAATTCATTAATGGAATCTGGCACCTTTTTTGCTAATGGTATTTAGGTTAATTGCAAGTTCGTAACCCTTGCTCCCTAAAGATATGAGGTTTGTATAAGATGGATATTTCATCAAAGAATGCTCTATTGACAACCATTTCTTTCATCTGATTTTCAGGTGTCTGGTTTTGTCACTAGGATTTCTAATCTCTGACTTGTTCTTCCCTTTCTCTCTTTTTCTTGGGTGCAATTTGTAGTTTTTCCCTCCAGCCTCAGCATTCTAAGTCAAGACATTGTGTATTTCCTGTGCCCTAGTATTTTCTACATTTCTTTCTCTTTAGTCTTCACAATTACAGCCCATTTCCCCCATCGCTACTCTTCCATGTTGTCAACCCAGTCAGTCCAAGCTGAAGGGGTCTTTTTGAAGAATTAGAAAATACGTGTTTTCGTGTACACGTTTCATCAGTGATTTATCTAAATAAAGGGAGGTTGCGAGAGAGAGTACCTGGGTGGTTAATACTGCCATTTATCAAGATAGAGAAAACAGGAGGAAGGCAGATTTTGTTCAGAAGATGGAAAGATGCAATTTTTTTTTTCCGATTAATTCTGACAGGTGAGTGGGGACTTGGAACTGAAAATGATTTATAAGTAATTAAGGTCTGCATCTTATAAAAGAGGTTTTGACTTGAAACTTAGATGCGTGACTTAATGTAATAAACCGTATTTGAAGTCCAGTAGCTTCAAAGAAGTCTCAAAATGAACATGTATTGGGAAGTAACCTCCTTAAAACACGGATTTAAAGAGAAAGTAGCGACTTTCAAAGAGATTGAGGAGTGGCCACAGAAGTCAGAGAAACCAAAGTAATGTTTCTAGAAGGTAAGAATGGTCACAGATACTGAGAGGTGATATAATAGGAATATTAATGATCATTGGGTTTAGCAAGTATGAGGACATTTTTGATCATGATTCAGTAAGGCAGTTAAGAGGAAGAGAGAGGACAAAAATTCAGTAAACCTTCAGAAGATAGGGTAAATTCAAGAATGGTTGAAAGATAAGGAAGTGGATTAGCAAAAGCAGACTAGTCTTTAAAGCCTAGCACTAAACAGAAGGAAGGAAAGCTCTTTTAGGTGAATTATATACTGTCTGTACTTTATTTTCTTTTTCAAGGCTTTAAAATTTTTTTCATGCTTTCTAATCATTTTAAAACACATTCTTAACAGTTCTTTTGTAAAACAAATTTTCAAAATGTAAAAACTTACATTTAAAACAGAATAAGCTCTTAAAACATATGATAATATATGAATCCCTTTATTTGAAAGTTCATTAATTTTAAGGACATAGATTCTGAAAGGGTAAGATATCCTTAATTCTAATAGGCACTTGTATTTTATATTCCAACTTTGCTGCGTGTAAAAGGAGCTAGTCTTAAGAACTGAATTATAGTTTCTTAACAGGAAATAACATTTATTAAAACTAGTAAAGCTACTTTTTAAAATAAGTTGCTGTCTAAGGGTATCATGCTCAAAATCCAAAAGTTACCTTGGCCTTGGAAATCCAAATTTACCAATATGGGTACTGAGTTCTGTTATAAAATTGCTTTCTGACTAGGAGATTTGAGTCTTTCTCTGATAATGTATATATACCATATACTCTAAAAAGTAAGTTTACTATTTGACAAAATTCAAATATAATGATCAAGATCACTTCTTAAAAATGTATTAGAGTTTGAGTAAACCTTCTGTGTTGGATCCAAAATAAATGAAGGAAGCAAAAGCAAAATTTTTATCAAATATATCAGTGTTAAAAATAAGGACGGAATAGGGCTTATGTCCAGAGCAGGGAAGAATAATTATGAAATTTATGAATCTGAGTCTCTAGGCACTTACTGGAAATAAAAATTATTTACTGCTTTTCGTATTTTGAGTATTTTTATTTGATCATGTGAAAGTGTCTGATCTAAGTCTCCATGGGCTATGAATAAGAAATTAATGGATATCTATGAAATGCAGGATTTTTTTTTTTTATGGATTCTCGAACATGTAATAGAAGCAGTAAACTACTTCAAATAAAAAAATTTAATAGAAATGTCAACAGGACTCTGACTAATTAATTTAATATATATTTTTCCTTTTGTTGGCATTTACCCCATAGGTTGGTCTTTAGTAGTATAGTAGTAGTACACTAGTAGTGTAGTAGTAGTACATTAGTAGTAGTTGGTCTTTAAACAGATTTTATCTGTTTAATGCAGTCATAGGAAACTATTTGTCTGTCAAAAGTTGCAAAACTGCAGGGAAAAAAATGGGGGTCATGTGAAGGAGAGAACCAACTTCATTTTTTTGAGATAATCACCTTTATAAGCCTAAATTGTTTTACAAATTAAAACATATTTTTTTTTTTAGTAAATACTGTCATCAGATATCTGCTTCAGAAAAATAAGACAGCTTAGTTATTTCTGTCTTAGATGACTTTGGAGGTTGTTTCTTGATCTTAGGATAAACACACACACACACACACTCTTTGTCAACCTGGTGTAAATAAAGGAATAATTTGTACAAGGGGTTTGATCTCCGTTTTAGTTTTGGCGCTGTTACTATGTAGCTATATGACATTGGACAAGTCTTTAGTCTTACTGTCTCATTTTGTTCATTTGTAAAAATAAAAGGCTTACACTATGTAAAACTTAAGGTTACCATGTACTTTAAAAGTAATCTTTATTGTGTCTGCGAAAGATTTAGAATATTCTTCAGTTTTCTGTTTATGTTCCATTGAGTCACAAATAAATAAGAGAGCCAGAGGAATTGGAGGGTTTGTATGGTATGCAGTGGTGTATAGAAATGGAAAAAAAAATGAAGAGGGCTGAGCAGAGGAAGAAAGAAAGGAAGGCTTGAGGAAATAAGCTTTCAGAAGGTAAACCTTTTTTTTTGTTTTTCCCCACATATCCTGATATTCATTTGGGCTCAGAGTATTATCTCGTAGTAATAATTGTTCCTAAAAATACCAATAATCTTTTCATCTATTTTGGCCACTTTTTATCCTCAAACTTGCAGAAGCTCTTATCCAAATGAAATAAATGTCAATAGGGAATTATTCTTTAGCTATGCCTGGAGATACCCTCTCTTAAAAGAATTGCTGAAAGAATTGCCTTCTCAGAAATATTCACACTACAAATTATTTCCAGCAAAACCATTACATACCTCATAGTTTTCTGGTAATGATGAACCTAATCCTGTAAGCATCAATAGTTTAATGAATTATAAAGTATGAAAGAACAGACTTTCAGACATAGTAACAGTTGAAATGACTATTGAAAAATTTCAGCCAAAAGATAGGCTTGATTGCTTAATGTAATTTACTAATTTGTATGAATTCTGTATACCTTTATGATTAAAAATATGAAGCTCATTATGCTCGTTTGATCAGACCAAAATTTCTCTTTGCAACATAAATTATTTTTCCTCTTCTTGTTCTGTGTGTTTATATTCTAAAGGTATGAAGTATTTAACTAAAGCCATCCTTAATGTAAGTAATTTAGTGATTCCTGTTTGTATAAAGCTGAGCTAGCTAGGGTACCCACTAGCAGTATGTGAATATTTACATTTAAATTAATTAAAATTAAAAAAAAATAAATCTTAAATGCATTTGCCATATTTCAAGCGCTCAGTAGTTCACATGTGGCCTGTGGCTTATGTACTGGACAGTGTAGATACAGAACCCTTCTATCATCAAAGTTCTATTGCACAGTACTGTAATATTTATGACCATTGTAATTTAACATGAAGGTAAAAAGAAATAGTGCATAATTTAGGCTAGTAATTAACAACTTGTTATTAGACAATGAATAAGTGCTTCTGTGATGCATTCATAAAATATATACTTGTCTAAAACACTCTGAGACTTCTTAGTTAGTCTTTTGATTTCAGTTTTCATGTGTTGTACTGATACTGTGGTGGAAATGATTTATACCCACCTCCCAAACAATTTATTTATAGTGAATTAGATGAGAAAAGGTAGTGATGATAATTAGAAAAAGTTTTTCTTTTTTTTTTTTAATTGAAGTATAGTTGATTTACAATGTTGTGTTAGTTTCTGGTGTATAGAAAAGTGATTCAGTTATACATATATATTCTTTTTAATATTCTTTTATATTATGATTTATTACAGAATATTTAACATAGTTCCCTGTGGTGTACAGTAGGACTTTGTTGTTTATCTGTTTTATACATAATAGTTTGTATCTGCTAATCCCAAACTCCTAATTTATTCCTCCTCCACTCCTTTTCCCCTTTGGTAACCATACTTTTTTTTTTTTTTTTAACATCTTTATTGGAGTATAATTGCTTTACAATGGTGTGTTAGCTTCCGCTTTACAACAAAGTGAATCAGTTATACATATACATATGTTCCCATATCTCTTCCCTCTTGCATCTCCCTCCCTCCCACCCTCCCTATCCCACCCCTCTAGGTGGTCACAAACCTATCTCTGGTATACAACAGTTACACCAGAGAACTCTTGCATTCTGATCTCTTGCGAGCTGATCTCCCTATGCTATGCGGCTGCTTCCCACTAGCTATCTATTTTATGTTTGGTAGTGTATATATGTCCATGCCACTCTCTCACTTTGTAACAGCTTACCCTTACATTTCTTTTTTATGTTTGTGAGTCTGTTTCTGTTTTACAAATAAGTTCATTTGTATCATATTTTAGATTACACGTATAAGAGATATCGTATGGTATTTGTCTTTTTTTCTGACTTACTGTGATAATCTCTAGGTCCATCCATGTTGCTGCAAATGGCATTATTTCATTCTTTTTTACCACTGAGTAATATTCCATTGTGTATATATACCACATTTTATCCATTCATCTGTTGATGGACATTTAGGTTGCTTCTGTGTCTTGGCTATTGTAAACAGTGCCACTATGAACACTGGGCTTCATGTATCTTTTCGAATCAGAGTAGAAAAGGTTTTTAAATGGCACATAAGGCAGTTATATGCTGAAATTCATTACAGAAGAACGACAGAAACAAGAGACATTGTTGTCATAGAGTGACATAAAAAAGGTGACTCAAAAACATTTGCGTTTCAGGCTCTTATAAACCCTTAACTCAAGCTGCTTTCTTCCACTGTCACTCCCTCCTGTAGATTCTGTTTTCAATTCTTTGAGACAGCTTGGTGCACCTTTTCCTGCTCCTAGTAATAGTTGACCTGACAAAGTTTTTCAGATTCATAGTTGTGCCTTGAGCTTAGAGATAGTTTACTGTTCTTTCCAATTCTAGGTTTCTGATCTATCCTGTACCCCGGTTTACTGAATTTGTACCATTCCTCTAGATCACTGATTTTTGGTGTCTGATTTTAATATAAATTGATTGATTCTTCCTTGTCTATGGACTTCTCAGGGAGAAAACCTTGGAACCTACTGGTAGCCCAGCAGGAAGCTAAGAGGTAGATTGAAAATAGATTGAATTTTTCATGACCTGTCAGTGTTTATTGTGTAAAAAGATAGTGTCACAGAACATGTTACTAGGTAAAAACATGTTCTTTTCAGTCATATTCAAACTCTTTAGCCAAATCTTCATCTATAGGAATTGACATCACTAGCATCACTTTAAGGCATACTTGAGGAAACTACAAAGGCGACAGTAGTTGTGGAAGAACCCCTGAACTTGGTATATGAAAGCCCAGGTTTGAATTCAGATAGCTCCTGTTTACTACTACTAGATTCGTGACCTTGGTGAAGTCATTTAACTTCGGCTTTCTTCAAGGGAAAAATGTTTCTCCCATGCTTGTTTTGTCTCATTCATGCTTGTATGAAAGTATAAGCACCTAGTACAGTTACTGGAACAAAGGAGGTACTTGATAAATATTTGAATCTGAGTCTTGATTTGTTGGTGTAAAACAACAAAATTATGTTTTAACAAAGTTGTACAGTTCTAGAAAAGAAAACAAGTCAGCCTTTACATTTTTCATAAACTGGCAGAGAAAACTTGGCAGAAACTTTTTTTTTTTCTTTAAAAGGATGTTTATATGAACAAAAGGAAGATCAACTGATTTTTTATACAGGCTTTTACATATAAATCATTTAGTGTTTGCTTCTTAGATTTTTTTTTTTTTTTAATGCTTTGAAGGGTGTTTTAAAAATACCTTGTCTTCGTGATGTTGTACAAGAAACTGAAAAAATTCCTTTTGTGTCTTTGAAATGCATATTCTTATTTCTCTGAAATAGTCCTTAAATAGGAAAATTTCATCCTTAATATTAACTTTTTTTTTTAACATCTTTATTGGAGTATAACTGCCTTACAATGTTGTGTTAGTTTCTGCTGTATAAGAAAGTGAATCAGCTATATGCATACGTATGTTCCCATATCCCCTCCCTCTTGCGTCTCCCTCCCACCCTCCTTATCCCACCCCTCTAGGTGGTCACAAAGCACCGAACTGATCTCCCTGTGCTGTGCAGCTGCTTCCCACTAGCTATCTATTTTACATTTGGCAGTGTATATATGTCAGTGCTACTCTCTCACTTCGTCCCAGCTTCCCCTTCCCCCTCCCAGTATCCTCAAGTCCATTCTCTACGTCTGTATCTTTATTCCTGTCCTTTGGCAGAAACTTTTAATGCCTAGACAATTTGTAGAAAAGTATATCATCAAATCTAAGTCTTCTTTTGAAAATATATAGTAAACTCAGATATAGAATATATGACTATTGATATTTGGAATATCATCTTCATTTTCCTTAACGAAAAATTCTTTTACTTTTTAATGCTGTTTTAGGCAAAAGTTGTAAATTAGGTTTTTTCTCCACATGTATTTGTTTTTTTCAAGATTTAATTAATAATGTATGTGGCAGATTATAAAGGTAAAATTTGGAGCAGTCGTTCCAAAATAATCAAGAGTATATGAAAGCAGAAGTTTTCCCAGTACAGAATTTGTTCACATGCTCATGAACAAGTATCTTGGTAGGTATCCAAAAAAAGCACAGCTGTGGATTTAATTTATGGGATTAACTGTACTGTCTCAAATGGGGGTTGGGATTTTAAAAGGAATAAATTTTTCCCAAGAATGTATTTCATTGTCTCTCCCATATCAAGTTAATTATACAGCAGAGTTGAACTTTTGAGTATGTTCTAAGTATATGTCACTTTCTCAGACACGTTTCCCGGACCACCCAGCCTAAACAGCACCACCTTAGAACTGTTACATCATGCTGTTCTTGTTTTTCATGTTCCAGTCTTCCCATTGTCACTGAAGTTGTGCTGTTTATTTACTTAGTTTTTGTTTGTCTATCTTTGCTTCTATGAGATTATGAACTTTTTCTATCTTATCACTCTTTCCCTGTTACTAGTGCGTAGTACATGCTTTATGAATGAAGAAAAAATAGATTAATTCATTGTGTAGTACTCTGTAAAATAAGAGTTCTCTGGTATAACTGTTGTATAATGTTTGTCTACTTTCTAGAACTGACATAATTTTCGTTGTTAAAAAGCTGTGTGCATGTGTGTGTATGAAGTTCTTCGAACTGTCTGGCATATAGTAAATGGTCAATAAATGCTATCTATTATTATAAGTAAAAGATTATAGAAAATGATGTTTATTTGCCTTTATAGCATATGATCAATCATATCTGCACCTTATTTGATCCTGAGTCCTTAGCTGAAATGCATCCCTAATGTTTTTTTCATTTTCAGAAATATAAGGTGTCAGAGGCAGAGCCTTTAGTGTTGAGGATATTTTCTATTAGGGATTTAGTAGGGGGAAAATGTGAAATAGGAGTCCTGAATTTATACATTTATTGAAAAATTAGTCACTTATCTTTTGGGTACTCAGTATGATAGGATAAAAAGACGTGATATTTATAGCAGCTTTATTAATAACTGCCAAAACTTGGAAGCAACTAAGATGGCCTTTCACAGGTGAATGGATAAACTGTCATACATCCAGAGAGTGGAATATTATTCAGCGTTAAAAAGAAATGAGCTATCAAGCTGTGAGAAGATACAGAGGAACCTTAAATGCATATTACTAAGGGAAAGAAAGCAATCTGAAAAGGCTACATACTGTATGATTCCAATTATATGATGTTGTAGAAAAGTATGGAGGCATTAAAAAAAAAAAAGAGTGGTTGCCAGGGGTCGGTGCAGGGAGGGATGAATAGGAGGAGCATAGAGGGTTTTTAGGGCAATGAAGATACTCTAAGATACCATAATGATAGATACATGCCATCATAACCCATAGAATGTACAACAGAATTTTATGTCTAGTGTACGTATCTAAGATTGTAGGCTTCTCGATTAAGTTATTCCAGTGTTAGAAATTGATACTATGGGAAATGGAAGAGTCTTGAGTTGTGTTTTAGCTATATTGTTAATCGCTTTAAATGAAGCAAGAAAATGTATTCATTTCTAAATAATAGACGTTAATATTTGTAATTCTTAAGTGAGATTTCCTGGAGTTTTTACTTTTCGTGATGAAAGCTCTTACCTTCTCTCATGCCCAAAACACATGCACATGTATTTAGAGTTTTGATTTTTCAGAATTAACGTATAAAACTCTCAGGACCCTGAATCTATTTAGCGTGTTAAATCTAAACCTAAGCCATACACATGTTAATTATATGTTCATGATTAATGGGTAAGCATACTCCATATGGTCTAATCTCTGAAACTATACTAGTAAGTTTTGGGGCCAATCTTTTAGTCTCTTAATTCCTCTTTAGATAAAATTCTTCCATTATATCAGATAATATATAGTAGTACCCTGGATATATCAAATTCCTTTCTTTGAATTCAAAGAACTCAGTATTCTTATTTAATTTGATCTTTAATCTGGAAGGGAGATGCAATGCTATTTTACAATAGCATCTCACCTATAGAATTCTGCCTACAACTAAAGATCCAAAAATAAACTAAAGCTTGTGGAGTGACAAAATTTATCTTTCAAATGAAAACACATGTAGTTTATTCACAGGAGCTCTCATTCAGATTCTTGTTGTTCGTTTTGAGCCTAGTTGAAATATACTTATGTTATTTTTAAGGCCTTGCAGGAGGGAATGGGGCTCGAAAGTGAAAAATGGATACTGATGAGAAGCAAGAAGACAGAAAAAACATGTACGATGTGAGTACGGGGTCTCAGAAAAGCAGAACTATCAATAGATAGTATTAGGACAGATATAGCCCGTATTCCTTATATATTCTGATGAAATCACTTTTACAGCATAGTTTAATAATTATTGATAATAGTGATGATCATGAGGTACTAGTAGAGTTAAATACAGTAGTTAATATTTTGAGTTGTAAAAGGTGGGTAAATGTGAAATATATTTTAAAATATTTTCATTGAAAATGGTAAAACTAAAAACAGGTGTTGATACTTTAAGGCAGACTTTCTATAAAGGGCCAGAAAGTAAATATTTAAGGCTTTGTAAGCCGTATGATCTCTGTATGAACTACTCAACTCCACTGTTGTAATACAAAAGCTTTGTGTTTCATTAAAACTTTATTCACAAAGTAGGCAGAAGGCCAAAGTTAGCCAATCCCTGATTTAAGGAAAAATTCTCAGTTCTGTGGAAAACTTGAATCTCCAAAATACCTTGTTCTAAGATAGACAAAACCAAATACAAAACTAAACAAAATAAAGTTTTACTATGTCTCCAATTTAAGAACAGAGGAATCAAGGCAGAGAGAGGACTTGAGTGGCCATTCTTTTTCAATAACACTTGTTAAAAATCATGGTAAAGTATATATAACATGAAATTTACCATTTTAACTATAAGGTGTACAGTTTAGTGACATTAAATTCACAGTGTGTAACTGACACCACTACTTCTTTTTTTTTTTTTAAGTAGTAGCTCGTGTGGTTTTTTTTTTTAATTTATTTATTTATTATTATTTATTTTTGGCTGTGTTGGGTCTTTGTTTCTGTGCAAGGGCTTTCTCTAGTTGCAGCAAGCGGGGGCCACTCTTCATCGCGGTGCGCAGGCCTCTCACTATCATGGCCTCTCTTGTTGCGTAGCACAGGCCCCAGACACGTACGCTCAGTAGTTGTGGCTCACGGGCCTAGTTGCTCCGTGGCATGTGGGATCTTCCCAGACCAGGGGTCGAACCCGTGTCCCCTGCATTGGCAGGCAGATTCTCAACCACTGCGCCACCAGGGAAGCCCGACACCACTATTTCTACAACTTTATCATCATCCCAAACAGAAATTCTATGCCCATTAAACAACTTCTTATTCTCTCCCTTCAGCCCCTTATAACCTCTATTCTACTTTCTGACTGTATAAATTTGCCTATTTTAGGTCCCTCTTATAAGTGGATCATACAGTATTTGCCCTTTTGCGTCTGGCTTATTTCACTTAGCATAATATAATATGTTTTAAGATTCATCCATGTTGTAGCATGTATCAGAATTTCACTTCTTTTTATGACTGAATAATATTCCCTTATATGTACATCTATTTTGTTTATTCATCTGTTGATAGACACTTGGGTTGTTTCCACCTTTTGGCTATTGTGAATAATGCTGCAGTGAACATTGGTATACAAGTATCCGCATGAGTCCATATTTTTTCAGTTGTTCTGAGTATGTACCAAGGAGTGGAATTGCTGGATGATATGGAAATTCTCTGTGTAGCTTTTTGAGAAACCATAGCGGCTACACCTTTACACATCCCCACCAGCAATGCACAGGGTTCCAATTTCTCCACATTCTTACCAACACTTGTTATTTTCATTTTTTGATAATAGCCATCCTAATAGGGGTAAAGTGGTATCTCATTGTGATTCTGATTTGCATTTCCCTAATAATTAATATTCTGGATATGAATCGCTTACCAGGTAAATGATTTGCAAATATTTTCTCCCATTCGTTTCACTTTCTACATAGTGTCCCTTGATGCACAAAAATTGTAAGTTCTGATAAAGTCCAATTTATCTGCTTTTTCCTTCTAAGAGTTTTACATAGTTTTAGCTCTTATGCTTAAGTCTTTGATCCATTTTAAGTTAACTTTTGTATATGGTATTAGGTAAGAGTACAACTTTATTTTTTTGCATGTGGGTATCCAATTTTTTCAGCACTAATTGTTGAAAAGGCTGTCTTTTTCCCATTGAATGTTCTTGGCACCCTTTTTGAAAACCAGTAGACCTTATATATGAAGATTTATTTCTGGGCTGTCTGTTCTGTTCCATTAGCATATAGATCTATCTTTATGCAGCACTATACTGTTGTAATTACTGTCACTTTGTAGGAAGTTTTGAAATAAGGAAATGTGAGTTCTTCAACATTGCTTTTCTTTTTCAGGATTTTTTTGGCTATCCAGGGTCCCACGAGATTCCATATGACTTATAGAATGGAGTTTTCTTTTTCTTCAAACAGTACTGTTGTGATTTTGATAAGGATCACACTGACTTTGTAGATTGCTTTGGTAGTCTTAACCACCTAACAATATTAGGTCTTCAAATCTGTGAGTACAGAATGTCCTTAAATTTATTTAGGTCTCCTTTAAATTCTCTCAGCAGTGTTTTTTACTTTTCAGGGTATAAGTCTTGGGTCATCTTGGTTATATCTTCCTAAGTATTTTATTCTTTTTGATACTGTTATAAATGGAATTTTCTTCTTAATTTCCGTTTCAGATTGTTCATTGCTAATAACTAGAAATGCAACTGATTTTTTACTTAATTTTATATCCTGCAATTTCTCTGAATTCATTCATTAGCTCTGGTAGTGTGGGTTTTGTTGTTGTTTTGGTAGACTTTTTAGAGTTTTCTACATATAAGATCATGTCATCTTTGAACAGAGGTGATTTTACTTCTTCCATTTAATTTTGATGCCTTTAATTTCTCTTTCTTACCTAATTACTCTGGCTAGGACTTCCAGTACTTTGTTAAATAGAAATGATGAAAGCAGGTGTTCTTTTCCTGTTCCTGATTTTAGGGGCACAGGTTTTAGTCTCTTACCATTGAGTATGAATTTAGCTGTGGGCTTTTCATATTTGGCCTTTATCATGTTCAAAAAGTTTCCTTCTCTTCCTACTTTACTGAGTGTTTTTATCATGAAAGGATTTTGAATCTTGTCAAGTACTTTTTCTGCATCAGTCTGCATAATTAACTAATGCAATTTCTGACCATTTTTCCCTTTCATTTTATGATTATACTCTATTACCTTGATTCGTTTTTATATGTTGACCCCCCATCTTTTCATTCCAGGAATAAATCCCATGTAACCATGGTATATAATCCTTTTTAGTATGCTGCTGAATTCAGTTTGCCAGTATTTTGTTGAAGATTGTTACATCAGTAATATCTTAGTGTGGTTTTCTTTTCTTGTAGTTTCTATGTCTACCTTTGGTATCAGGTATTGCTGCCCTCATAGAATGAATTAGGATGTCTTCCCTCTTCAGTTTTTTGGAAGAGTTTGCGAAGAATTGGTGTTAATTCCTTTTTTTTTAAATTGAGGTATAGTTGATTTACAGTATTGTATTAGCTTCAGGTGTATGACATAGTGATTCAAAATTTTTACAGATTATACTCCATTTATAGTTATTATAAAATATTCCTGATGCTGTACAATATGTCCTTGAGGCTTATTTATATTATACATAATAGTTTGTACCACTTAATCCCCTACCCGTATTCTGCCCCTCCCCCTTTCCTTTCCTCTCTCTCACTGGTAACCACTACTTTGTTCACTGTATCTGTGAATCTGTTTGTTCTTTGTTATATTCACTAGTTTATTTTTTAGATTATACATATAAGTGATATCATACAGTATTTGTCTTTCACTGACTTATTTCACTTAGCCTAATATTCTCCAGGTCCATACATGTTGTTGAAAATGGCAAAATTTCATTGTTTTTTTATGGCTGAGTAGTATTTCGTTCTCGTTCTATATAAATATATATTCACATCTTCTTTATTCGTTCATCTTTTGATGGATGGACACATAGGTTGTTTCCATATTTTGAGTATTGTAAGTAATGCTGCTATGAACATTGGGGTATATATTTAATATGTCTTTTTTTTTTTTTTCAATATGTCTTTTTGAATTAGTGTTTTTGTTTTCTTCTGATACATACCCAGGAGTGGGGTTGTTGGATCCTATGGTAGTTTTATTTTGAGTTTTTTGAGGAACCTCCATACTGTTTTACAAAGTAGCTGTACCAATTGATATTCCCACCAACAGTGGACAAGGGTTCCGTTTTCTTGACATCTTTGCCAACATTTGTTATTTGTGGTCTTTTTGATGGTAGCCATTTTGATAGGTATGAGGTGATATCTCATTGTGGTTTCACTTTACATTTCTCTGTTGATTAGCAGTGTTCAGCATCTTTTCATGTTCCTGTTGATGTTGAGTTGCATGAGATCTTTGTATATTTACCCTTTATCAGATATATCATTTGGATATTAACCTTTTATCAGGTAGATAGTTTGCAAATATCTTCTTCCATTCAGTAGGCTGCCTTTTCATTTTGTTGATAGTTTTCTTCACAATG
Organism: Eubalaena glacialis; assembly: GCF_028564815.1. NCBI lineage: Eukaryota > Metazoa > Chordata > Mammalia > Artiodactyla > Balaenidae > Eubalaena > Eubalaena glacialis. The sequence continues at coordinate 29,174,800 of NC_083718.1, forward strand.
CAACAATGTTTTAGTTTGATGTACTCACACTTGTTTATTTTTTTGTTTTGTTTCCCTTGCTTGAGGACATATATCCAAAAAAACATTGCTAAGACCAATGTCAAAGAGTGTACTACCTGTGTTTTCTTCTAGGAGTTTTATGGTTTCAGGTCTTACATTTAAGTCTTTAATCCATTTTGAGTTTATTTTTGTATATGATGTGAGACAGTAGTCCAGTTTAACTCCTTTGCATGTAGCTGTCCAGGTTTATCAACACCATTTATTGAAGAGGGTGTCTTTTCTCCACTGTACATTCTTTCCTGTTTTGTCATAGATTTATTGACCATATAAGCATGGGTTTATTTCTGGGCTCTCTATTCTGTTCCATTGATCTATATGTCTTTTTTCAGGCCAGTGCCATACTGTTTAGATTACTACAGCCTTACAGTATGGTTTGAAATGAGGGAGTGTGATACTGCCAGCTTTGTTCTTCTGTCTCAATATGACTTTTGGCTATTCAGGGTCTTTTGTGTTAACACAAATTTTAGAATTATTTTTTCTAGTTACTTGCTTTTGGCATTATGGACATTTTAACAATATAAATTCTTAAAATCCATGAACATGGTATATCTTTTCATTTGTATCATTTTCAGTTTCTTTCTTCAGTGTTTACAGTTTTCTGGTTATAGGTCTTTTACCTCCTTAGATTTATTCCTGGGTATTTTATTCTTTTTGATACAATGGGAAATCAGATTGTTTTCTTAATTTTTCTTTTTGATAGTTCATCATTAATATATAGAAATGCAGCAGATTTCTGTATATTAATTTTGTATCCTGTAAGTTTACCAGATTCATTAATGAGCTTTATTAGTTTTCTGGTGACATCTTTAGGATTTTCTGTGTGTAGTATCACGTTGTCTGCAAACAGTGAAAGTTTTACTTCTTCCTTTCTGACTTGGATTCCTCATGTTTCTTTTTCTTCTCTGATGGTTGTGGCTAGGACTTCCAAAACTATGTTAAATAAAAGTGGTAAGAGTGGGAATCCTTGTGTTGTTCCTGATCTTAAAAGAAATGCTTTCTGCTTTTCACCATTGAGTATGATGTTAGCTGTGGGCTTGTCATATATGGCCTTTATCATGTTGAGGTATGTTCCCCCCTTAACACATTTTCTGGAGAGTTTTTATCATAAATGAATGTTGAAGTTTGTCAAAAGCTTTTTTTGCATTTATTGAGATGATCATGTGGTTTTTATTCTTCGGTATGTTAGTGTGGTATCACATTGATTTGCAGGTATTGAAAAGTCCTTGCATTCCTGGGATAAATCCCATTTGATCACAGTGTATAATCTTTATAACGTATTGTTGGATTTGGTTTGCTAATATTTTGTTTAGGATTTTTGCATCTGGGTTCATCAGTGATATTGGCCTGTGATTTTTTTTTTTTTTTTTTGTAGTGTCTTTGTCTAGTTTTGCTATCAGGGTGATGTTGGCCTCATAAAATGGGTTTGGAAGAGTTCCTTCCTCTGTAGTTTTTGGAATAGTTTGAGGATAGGTATTAACTCATTTCTAAATGTTTGTTAGAATTCACCTGTGAAGCCATATGGTCCTGAACTTTTGTTTGGAGGGTTTTTTTTTTTTTTTTCTTAAATTACTGATTCAATTTCATCTAGTAATTGGTCTGTCAGTTGTTTCTGTTTCTTCCCAGTTCAGTATTGGGAAGATTGTACATTTCTGGGAATTTGTCCATTTCTTCTAGGTTGTCTATTTCATTGACAATATTGTTCACAGTAACCTTTTATGATCCTTTGAATTTCTGTGGCATTGGTTGTAACTTCTTTTTCATTTCTGATTTTATGATTTGGGCCCTCTTTTTTCTTGATGAGTCTGGCTAAAGGTTTGTCAATTTTGTTTATCTTGTCAAAGAACTAGCTTTTAGTTTCATTCATCTTTTTTATTGTTTTTTAGCCCCTTTTTCATTTATTTTTGCTCTGATCTTTATGATTTCTTTCTTTCGTCTAACTTTGGGTTTTGATTGCTTTTCTTTTGGTAGTTCCTTTAGGTGTAATGTTAGGTTGTTTGAGATTTTTCTTGTTTCCTGAGGTAAGCTTGTATCACTATAAACTTCCATCTTTGAACTGCTTTGGCTACATCCCATAGATTTTGGATCATTGTGTTTTCATTTTCATTTGTCTACAGGTATTTTGGGGTTTCTTCTTTGATTTCTTCAGTGACCCATTGGTTGTTTAGTAACATATTGTTAAGCCTCCATCTGTTTGTGGTTTGGGTAGTTTTTTTCTTATAGTTGATTTCTAGTCTCGTAGCATTTTGGTGGAAAAGATGTTTGATATGACTTCAGTTTTCTTAAATTTACTGAGACTTATTTTGTGGCCTAGCATGTCACCTATCCTGGAGAATATTCCACATGCACTTGAAAAGAATGTATATCTTGCTGCTTTTGGATGGAATGTTCTATATATATCTATTAAGTCCATCCATTTTAATGTGTCATTTAAGGTTAATGTTTCCTTATTGATTTGCTGTCTGAATGATCTGTTCCTTGATGTAAGTGGGGTGTTAAGCAAAAAGTTAGAAAATGTAAAGAGCAAACAGAGCTGAAGAATATGTAACTGAAATTTTAAAATATGTTAGAAGGAATCAGCAGTAGGTTAGGTGATACAGAGGAACAGTCAGCAAACTGGGAGACAGAGTAGTGGCAATCACCCAAGGTCAACAGAAAAGTGTTTAAATTTAAAATGAGTATAGATTAAGAGACCACTGGTACAAAGTCAGGTGTACAAACATTAACATTATAGGGGTCCTAGAAGGAGAAGAGAGAGAGAAAGGGGCAGAGAACATATTTGAAGATATAACAGCTGAAAACTTCCCTAACCTCGGAAAGGAAACAGACATCTAGGTCCAGGATATACAGAGTCCCAAACAGGATCAACCCAAAGGGGACCACATCAAGATACATTGTAATTAAAATGGCAAAAGTTAAAGATAAAAAGAGGAAATTAAAAGCAGCAAGGTATAAGCAACAGTTACACATAAGGGACTGAGCTGATTTTTTAGCAGAAACTCTGCAGGTCAGAAGGAAGTGACACAATATACTTAAAGTGATGAAAGGGAAAAGTCTACAACCCAGAAAACTCTACCTGTCAAGGTTCTCATTCAGATTTGATAGATCAAAATTTTACAAACAAGCAAAAACTGAAAGAGTTCAGCACCACCAAACAAACTTTACAAGAACGTTAAAGTGATTTCTTTAAACCAAAAAGAAAGGCCACAACTAGAAACAGTAATCTTTATTATTTTCTTGCTTCAGTTACCTTTGGGTTTGGTTTCCTTAAGGTGTGCATTTAGATTATTGATTTGAGATCTTTTTTTTGCTTGTTTTTTTTTATAGTAGTTACAGCTGTAAATTTCTCTATTAGGACTGCTTTTGAGCAAATCTTACAAGTTTTGTTATTCTGTATTGTTGTTTTCATTTGTTTCAATTTATTTTTTAATTTTCTCATGATTGCTTCTTTTACCCACTCATTGTTAAAGAGTGTGTTGTTTAGTTTTTACATATTGAGAATTTTCCAGCTTTCCTGCTGTTATTGATTTCTAATTTCATTAGATTGTGATTAGAAAAGTTGTTTTGTAATATTTCCATCTTTTAAAATTCATTAAGACTTGTTTTAGACCTAACATTATGGTCTAGTATGGAGAATATTCTTTGTGTACTTGAGAAGAATGTGATTCTGCTATAGTTGAGTGGAGTGTTTTGTATGTATCTGTTAGGTCAGATTGGTTCATAGTGTTATCAAGTCTTCTCTTTCTTTATTGATCTTCTGTCTGGTTGTTTTTCATAGTTGAAAATGGGGCATTGAAGTCTTCACTGTTACTGTTCTACTGTCTACTTATCCTTTTAATTTTGTCCATTTTTGCTTCATATATTTTGATGTTCTGTTGTTAGGTGTGTATATGTTTGCAGTTTTTATATCTTCTTGCTGTGTTGAACCTTTTATCAATATATAATGTTCTTCTTTGTCTTTTGTAAGCTTTTTTGAATTAAAATCTATTTTATTTGACATTAACATAGCCACCTCAGCTTTCCTTTGATTCCTGTTTGCATGGAATTTCTTGTTTTATCTTTTTACTTTCAACCTCTTTGTGTCTTTACATATACAGACTCTCTCGTAGATAGCATGAAGATGGATCCTTTTATTTTATCCAGCTTGCTTTTTTCTTCATTTTAATAGGAGAATTTAATACAAAGGTTTTATGAGAAAGTACCTTGAAATACATAAGTGTTTGAACTGATCCATTAGTTTTCCTTATCGTAGCTTCTTTCCAAATTCATAAAGTTACCAAGAATATTCTTTTAGCCATTTCATCTGAGAGTATGGAAACATTAGCATATCGTATGTTGTTTGATGAACTATACAATGCTCATTTGTCCAGGGGTTGTTTGGAGGCATATCCAGAGTTAGATTAACATGACTGTGGAGACTTTTGCCCCTTTTATTTAGCTTCTGTTGAATCATAGCTGGTGTTTGTAATTTTAATAGTATCTAACCTGAAGTTTGAAATCAATGCAATTAGAATGAAGTAACCAAACTACAGATATGGAGAGCAGACATTATCATTGAGAATTCACTTCTCTTAAGAGTAGCTAACGTTCTTGTGTCAATCTGGAAAAAAGAAAAGGAAACAATGATATGACACTAAAGAAAATTGGGATAATATATGGTCATTGAGATATTTTGTTATATTTTGAGTAGCTAGTTTATTTTAATATTTTATTTCAAAATCATATGATAAAAGAAGCAGTTTTCTAGAAGTATACTGAATAGGGCCCCTGGAGTTTTCTCTGTTCCTTCCCAATCTCACTAATACAAAGAGAATGAGAGGAGGCCACTTGGGAAGAAAAGTTGAGAAAGTTTTGGAAGAGGGGGAGCTGTGGGAGGAAGAAATAAAGAAAAAAAAGGAATTCTCATAGAATCTTGGAAAGACTTGGGAATGTGAGATACCAGGTATCTTGGAAGGCAGGGTGGACTGAAACCAAGAAAATCAGTTGAAGTTCATATAAAGAACTAGTGGGCTCCATTGCCCAAACCCCTATTCCCACAGAGATTAGAGGTTTATTATCTGAAGATACTAAATCAGAGAGACTCTAAACATGTGACCATCAAGCTCATTCAAGGGTGGGATAAGGTGCTATGCTTAACCAAGGAGATAAATACATAGAAACTCTTCACATGGAATGGTGAGGTTCCCCCCAGTTATTTCTTCTTGACTTGGTTCCCACAGCATCATCAGTGTGCTTTTGCCCACTTCGGGAGGAGATTGGAGGATTCTCCTATGGGTAAATTGAACTGTTCCAGATGGTGAAAAAGTAAACTATAGATGTTGACCTTTTTCCCAAAGAAAAAGTGAGCTTGCATCTTCTATAGCTGGATTCTCTCCTTGTTAAACTTTTTGTTAAAATAAGCTTCCTTTATCTAAAATTTGTAGTTCTGTAATACATAACAACCTTAGGTTTAATTATACAAATAAATGTTACCATTCTGAGATGAAGAAACTGGAAAAAAGGGAACCATTTCAACAAAATTTCAATTGTGTATTTCTGAAAATACTCAAGTGAGTGTATTGGACTATCAGTGTACTTTTAAAAAGATACTATATTTCAGTAAATTATACTCACCTTTTGTGCATTATAGTCAGTGATGAAACAAATCACTGCACATCTCTCAATGGCTTAAAACAACACTAATTCTATTCTTCAGCTAAGGGTTGAATGATATACTGAGGGCCTGCTTCAAGTTCTGTGTTAGATATACATCTGTTCTACATGTGTCTCATTCTCCTTGAAGTAATGGGCTAGCTAGGGCGTGTTCTTTCTATGGTAATGGCAGAGGTACAAGAGGTCAAACCCAATTGCCCAAGCACATTTTAGCTTCTACTTGCATCACAGCTATTAACACCATTCCGTTGGCCAAAACAAGTCATGAGGCAGAGCCCAGAGTTATGGAGTGGGAAGTTATACTCCCACCTTTACTTGGAGGAATTGCAAAGTCATAGGGCAAAGGTTATAGTTTATGGCTGTACTTGAGATGTAATAAGGTCTGGGACTGTAATCTTTGCAAAGGTCAGTGGTCCTCCATACTCTTCAGTCATTAGATCCTCAGTATGACCTGAAAACTATTTGTGCTTTGAGAAAGTGTTACTGGAATTTTAATCAGTGATCCATTAAATGTACTTTTCAGAATTGAAATATGTATGAAATAAAGGTTATAGTATTTTTAATTTTATGAGTAAGCTGTAAGGCATATTATATTGCCATAATTTTTACCCTAAACTATTTCTTTAAGTGAATAATTTTAGAACATTGACAGAAGATATTCAATGTATGTTTATTGTTTGGTTGATGTATTTTGAGTCTCAAATTATGACATTAGTGTGTTATTTGGCAGAAAAGATTAGGAGGAGAGGGAGAAAAGGCAATGAGCATAAATTGAGTGCGCCCCAATATGCTAGATACTACAAGACAGCATATCTGTATCTCATTTTATCTTGATTTGCTCTCTTCTTGTTTTTTGGGGTTATTTTGTTTTTCTTTTCCTTTTTACAGATAGGATATCTGAAGTGCCCAAGTCAAGACCTTGGGCATATTCTATCCAATCGGCAAACCCGAAGGCCCCTTTTCCTGCCCTTTAGAGGAAGCTGAGCTGAAACCTCTGCCTTGGCCACTGAGGAAGCTCAGTTTTCAGTTTTACCCATGTGCAAGTGTCAGTATTACTCAGTGAGTAGGAAAAGAGCATTGCAACTAAAGGACCAGTGAGAAAGCTGTCTTAGATAAGGGAATAGAGTCCCATATGAGAACTGAGAGACAGTGGGTTTATATCATATCTCATTCCCTCCCATTGTAGAAAAACTAGAAGATGACTCACGGTCACCGCCCCACCCCAGTAAAAAAATACCCTTCATCTTGAGGATTATGTGTTTCATTTTTGTTTTTTAGAAAATGTGTATATTTGTTACCGTTTAAGTGTCATTGAAGGTCAAAATAAAATATATAAAAAGCCATTATTTTAACTTTATTTTATTTTATATAGTTATATAATTACTGTATGTTTATATTGTGGAGTTATATATTACATATTGGTATATTATATAATTTTGCTTGCTATTGTCTAAATACTTAAAATATTTTTGTAGCATATGAATCATGCTTACATACTACTTTGTGATTTAAAAAATGTTTGGAATCTGTTCTTGTTGCCCATGGTTGGCTCTGGTGTTTCGTTTACTGTATTTAGGTTAATTTTATTTCCTTTAACATGTCTTATGGACATTGCCCATACAAATGCTGAAAAGTTTTTTTCTTCAGTTCCCTTAAATGAGTTTATAACTCTTGACTTACTTATTAATGTCATGTTTTAAAATTGTCTTTCCTTGGAAAGGCAGTATGCAAATTATATACCATATTTAGATTGAAAGTTTTTTCTTCTGGTAAAATTTTTTTGATTCTCTGTTGATTTGGCCAGGACATACATATAAAATGCTAAAAAGCATTTTGACAGAAAGTAGACAGATGAATGGAAGACTAACAACAACATTTGCATCAAGGAATTAGGTGAATGGAAGATTTAAGAATCCATATAAATTGACCATATCAATTCAATAAATTGAGAAGGGAGTAAGACTTAATTGTTTTAACTTTACAGAAAATTATTTGCTTATTTTGGTGAAACTGGTTGTTTCATGTATGTGTAGATAAATTCATAATATATGGGATTTTTACCTTAACATGAAATTCTACATTTTAAAGGTTTCTCTTTTAATATATAGATGTGTTTCTTATTGCAGAATGTTTCATTTCACTGTTTTGTAGTATAGCTTCTAATTAAATCATGTAAGAATGTATATGGGAATTTCATGGGAAAAATATTTACAAGTAGTATCCTTTTGATCAATAAGAAAAAAGCTGTTGAGTAGATACTATCCTTATTCCCATTTTACACAAGAGGAAACTAAGGGACACGGGGTAAGTAACTTGCCCAAGGTCATGTGGAAGTAAGTGGTGGAACCAGGAGTCAGACTTCTCCACCAATCTGACTCTTAAGTTTATGCTCTTAATGACATAGTCACATCCTCTAAGATAGTAATTCTTAGAGCCCAGTCAACAGGCCTCTGGGAATCCTTGAAACCATTTCAAGGGTTACGAGGTCAAAACTATTTTCATAATATTATCAAAACATTATTGGCTTTTTTATTGTATAGACCTTTGAACTGATAATACGGAAAAACAATGGTGGCTAAAGCTGCTGCTTCCTTAGTCAAGGCATTGGCACCATACTATGCTAATAGTAATCATATTCTTCACTGGCATGCACTCGCAGGTGAGAAAAAAAGCCAGTTTCACTTAAGAATGTCCTTGATGAAGTGTTAAAAATGATTAAGTTTATTAAATCTTGACCTTTGAATTACATCTTTTTAATGTTCTGTAAGACTAAATGGAACTACACATAAAGCACTCGGTGTATACCAAAGTGCCACGGTTGTCTCAAGAAAAAGCATTTGTGTCATTGAGTTGTGAGCTGAACTAGCCAGTTGTTTCATAGAACATGATTTTTACTTGAAACGATGACTGACAGACAAATTATGGTTTTGTAGACCTGAGTATTTAGCAGAGAGTATAAACCTGTCACTTCAAGGAAAAGAATTGACAGTATTTTTTTGCCAGTAAAATTTAACCAAATTTTCTAAGAGAAAATTAGAATTTTAGGAGCTTGATTCTGCTGCTTAACAGCTGCCCAGTAATTAAAGACTTTTCAGATGAGATGGGTGATGATATAAATGAATGTGATATTTTAAAATAGTATAATGAAATGTGTCATCACTTGGAAGATCTGTGTAACTCAGGGAACCAGTGTTTTTCAAATGACCAATGCACAGTGTTGCAAAATCTCTTCAAAGCAGAAGATGGATTTTCATGTTAAAATGTATGGAAAGTTTCAGACTCCATATTATAAATAACTTTCAGGAAATTATCACCTGTGAAGTTTTGATGTAGTATCAAAGAAAACTATCTTCAGTTATTTGGAAAGACTATTAAAATAAATTTCCCATTTGCCACTACATATCTGGAAATAAGTATGAAGCTAGGCTTTTAAATCTTTTAAGTTAAACAGTATATGGCAACAGATTGAATTCAGAGCAGATATGAAAATCTTCTATTAAGCCAGAGCTTAAAGAGATTTTTAAAAATGTAAAATAGTGCGATTCTTCTCACTAATTATTTGTTTTGGAAATATAGTAAATCTTCATTAAAATGTTAGCTATTTTTCTGTAAAATTGATTTATTGATAATTTTAAATGAATTAATACATACCAGTTTCTCAGTTTTTATTTCTAATATGGTAAATATTAACATATCTAACCCATGTAAACAAAATGTTCTTTAGGGTCCTTTTTTTAAAAAAAAAGAGTGTAAAAGAGTCTGAAGGACAAAAAGTTTAGGAGCTGCTGCTCTAGAAAAAACATATTTAGAAAGTACCATACAGGACTTCCCTGGTGGCGCAGTGGTTAGGAATCCGCCTGCCAGTGCAGGGGACACGGGTTTGAGCCCTGGTCTAGGAGGATCCCACATGTGGCGGAGCGGCTGGGTCCGTGCACCACAACTACTGAGCCTGCGCTCTAGAGCCCGCGCGCCTAGGACCCGTGCTCCGCAGCAAGAGAAGCCACCTCAGTGAAAAGCCCGTGCACCACAGCAAGGGGTAGCCTCTGCTCCCCTCAACTAGAGAAAAGCACGAGTGCAGCAATGGAGACCCAGTGCAGCCAAAAATAAAATAAATAAATTAAAAAAAAAAACCACGTAAAAAAAAAAAAAGTACCGTACATGTTAGGACAGAGAAATTGAAATTGCATGTTTTTGAAAGTGCATTAAGTGGTCTACACTTGGTAGAGAAAGAAGCAATTTCTTTGGTGTCCATTGTTAGCTCTTAATCAGGCATCAAATATATTCATTTGAATTGAGTGTCTTTCTCAAATCATTTATAGTTAAGACACTTACTTGTATAACATTGCTAGTGTTTTTACTGAGGTTAACATGATACTAATGTGATCATTTACTTGAGAACTGTAGACCTTTATAAGTTATGTTCAAATTGTAGACCTTTATAAGCTATAGAGATAGGATAAATGTTATTAGTTGACTACCTACTTAATTGCCTAATGTATTCCTTTTTAAGTGAACTCTTAATGGAGTCCATGGACTTACTTTACTGCTGAGAATTTGGTAGATATGTTGTTTCCTGGGACCCGTGGACTGTCTTATTTATGTAGTCAGGGGTAAATGTTGAATGCAGTTCTATTCCAAGGCGTAGTTATAGGGTTTGGTGAATAGATACTAAAGTTGAAAATATCTAAATGTATGTTTTTCTGAATCTCTCTCTGCAGGATGACGTAGCTTTGCCAGAGACTTAGAAGCTAAGCAGAAAATGAGCTTAACATCCTGGTTTTTGGTGAGCAGTGGAGGCACTCGCCACAGGCTGCCACGAGAAATGATTTTTGTTGGAAGAGATGACTGTGAGCTCATGTTGCAGGTAATTGCGTCTGCCTTCTGTATGTGTCTACTCAAAACCTGGAACTGACGTGAAATATTTTTCTACTCCTTTGGAGAGTAACTCTACTTAACATTTGAACTTTCCGGCTCTCCCTCTTTAAGCTCTAGCTATTAGTTTAATAAATTTTCTCCCCCTTGTATCATTTAAAACTAAGTTCTAAGTCTTGGAGATTATATTTTAAAAAATGAGAGCTTTGAGTAGAGAAGTTTGTTTTTAAGAAGTAAGAAGTTTCACATTATACACTTTTAAAATAAGACTTGTAAATAATTCATAAAATTAGCATAGCATGAAGTAAAATGAATTTTAATCATGGGTACTTAATTGATACTGGAATTAATCTCTCTTTTTCTTTTAGAGGTTTTCATTATGATATCTTCCAGTAGTTTGAGCATACAGATTGTTGGCATTTACTGAATTATGTACAAAGGAGTTACTTTTAAAAGATACTTTTAAGATTTTTTTTAAAATTAATTAATTTATTTTTAAATTTATTTATTTATTTTATTTATTTTTGGCTGTGTTGGGTCTTTGTTGCTGCGCGCGGGCTTTCTCTAGTTGCGGTGAGTGGGGGCTGCTCTTCGTTGCGGTGCGCGGGCTTCTCATTGCGGTAGCTTCTCTTGTTGCGGAGCATGGGCTCTAGGCGCAGGGGCTTCAGCAGTTGTGGCTCGCAGGCTCTAGAGCGCAGGCTCAGTAGTTGTGGCACACAGGCTTAGTTGCTCCGCGGCATGTGGGGTCTTCCCGGACCAGGACTCGAACCCCTGTCCCCTGCATTGGCAGGCGGATTCTTAACCCCTGCGCCACCAGGGAAGCCCTTTTAAGATGTTTTTGAGCAAAGTAATGAGGAAAATGGATCCCCAGGTTTTTGAGATTTAGTTACTTTAATAGGTCCTAACAATCTAGAATAGAATCTTATCCCTTTGCCCTCCCCCCTTTTGTTGGTTAAAAACTGTAAACAAATACTTAGAATAGAGAGATTTGTTCTCTTAGCCCAGTGTTTCTCAACTGGGGTGATCCTGTCTCCCCCCACCTCCCGCAAAAGATATTTGGCAGTATTTGGAGACATTTTGATCTTCTTTTTTTTTAAGAGACAGTTGATTTTTTTTTTAATATTTATTTATTTATTTAGTCATTTATTTATTTATTTAGGCTGCCCCAGGTGTTAGTTGCCGCACATGGGATCTTCGTTGCAGCATGCAGGATCTTTAGTTGCAGCATGCAGACTTCTTAGCTGCAGGATCTTTAGTTGCGCCATGCAGGATCTTTAGTTGCACTGGAATCTAGTTCCCTGTCCAGGGATTGAACCTGGGCCCCCTGCATTGGGAGCGCAGAGTCTTACCCACTGGACAACCAGGGAAGCCCCCATTTTGATTGTTCTGCATGGTAGAGGGTTGGAGGTGGTTGCTACTGACATTCAGTAGGCAAAGGTCAAGAGACCAGGGGGGGTTGCAAACAGCCTACAGTATATAACATACTTCTTCATACCCCCTATACCGCCCCCACCAAACACACCCAACAAAGAATTATTTGGCCAAAAATATCAATAGTGCTGAGACTGAGAAACCCTACATTGTCCCCAGAAAAGTCAGATTTGCATATGTTTATGTACGTTTTTACTTTAAAATTAAAGAACTTATTTTATAGTTTTGAGACAGTAAAAGTAAAGCCACTATATAGCTATATGAGTATATGAGTTACATGTATAATGAAACCTTAATTAAAGAAATTCAATGAGAAAAATAGAATAGTACAGAGATTTTTCTGGGCTCCTCAGTGAGATGGAGTAGTGAGACTAGCAACTGAGAAGAAGGCAGTAATGATTCTGTTTGGATATAGGCCCCTTGTAACTGAAACATATCTTAGGTTCAAACTGGGAGGAACTCATTCATTAGAGGGTGGAAGAGGTACTTTCTATGTGGCATTTGTATCAACCAGCAGAGCAGTATCTTAGGAAATGTGGGAATGGCTGTTTAGGAACTTGCAAAATAAATCTTTTCTTACATGGAGATAAGATTAAGAGACATGACTGGTAAGGTGTCTGTGTCCTGGATTATGTGTAACGAATGTAAGTTGTCTGACAATTTGTGAGGTGGAGGGAGGAAGCTGAGAGTCCAAGGAGACCAAGATGGGTTCCAATTCACAGGACACACCATCGGAGAGGAAAGAGCTACACAGAGAACGAACTCTGTGGAGGATTACCCTTGAGTATGAAGTTGAGTACTGATCAGCACACATATGTGAAGAAACTACCCAAGGGCAGGGGAAAAAAACCCACTCAAATTAGAGTTAACAGTACCCGGCACTAACAGGGTCAGGAATGGTGCCTGTTGCTAACAGCCAGACTGGAAAACCTCACAATTCACAGGGCATTGGTCTCTACCCCTTAGTAGTGGGGAAATAATTAACCCTAGTCTGAGTTCTACTCTTATCTCAATCTTAAAAACAATACTGAAAAGGGTCACACTGTTTTTAAGTAACTTAGCTGTGTCCCAGCCCAAAGTTCAAGAATATTTATAGGAATACAGAAGTACAAAGGTAAAATTCCCAGTGTTTGTTAGCCAATAAAAAATTATCAGGCCTGTAAAGAAGCAGGAAAATGTGACCCATAATGAAGATTGATTAAAGATTTTTTGTTTCTGAAGAGTTTGGCAAAGTTTGGCAAAATTTAAAAATGGCAAAACAATCTTGAAAAAGAAGAATAAAGTTGCACAACTCACACTTCTCAACTTCAAAATTTATTACAAAGCTAGCAATACTGGAATAAGGGTAGACGTACAGACAAATGGAACAGAATGAAGAGTTCAGAAGGAAACCCATATATCTATGGCTGTTATGGTTTGAATTGTGTCCCCCCCCAAAAGATGTATCAAAGTCCTAATATCCCATACTTGTGAATGTGATCTTATTAGGAAATAGGGTCTTTGAGGATGTGATCAAGTTAAGATGAAGTCATCAGGGTGGACTTTAAGCCAATATAACTTGGTGTCATAAGATGAGGAGAAGACAGACACAGAGAGAAGACAGCCATGTAAAGATAGAAGCAGAGATTAAGAGTTATGCTACCAGAAGCTAAGGAAACCTGGGGCTACCAGAAACTGGAAGAGGCAAGGAAGGATTCTTCCCTGGAAGTTTTGGAGGAAACATGGCCCTGCCAACTCCTTGATTTTGGACTTCATGAATCCAGAACTTTGAGAGAATAAACTTGGACTGTTTTAAGCCACTCAATTTATGGTACTTTGTTATGGCAGCCCAAGGAAACTGCTAGGTTTTTGAGAAGGGTGCCAAGTCCATTCAGTAAAGGAAAGAATGGTCTTTCCAACAGATAAAGCTAGGACAACCAGATTTCTACATGTAAAAGAATGAATTTAGACCCCTACCTTACAACATATATAAAAATTAACTCAAAATGGATCAGTGACCTGAATATAAGAGCTAAAGCCATAAAACTCTTAGAAGAAATCATAGGGATAAATCGTCATGACCTTGGATTTGGCAGTGGATTCTTAGATATGATACCAATAGCACAAGCAACAAAAGAAAAAAGTAAATTGGACTTCATCAAAATTAAAAACTTGTGCATCTAAGGATACTATCAAGAGAGGAAAAAGACAACTCACAGAACTGGAGAAAATATTTGCAAAACCATACATATCTTATAATATCCAGAGTATATAAAGAACTCCTACAACTCAACAACAAATATACAAACAACCCCCTTAAAAAATGGTCAAAAGACTTGAGTAGACATATCTCCAAAGAAGATATAAAAATGGCTAATAAGCACATGAAAGTCACTCAACATCATTTGTCATTAAGAAATGCAGATCAGAATCACAATGAAATACTGCTTCATATCTACTGGGATGGCAATAATGTTAAAAAAAAACAAAAAAGAAGAAGATAAGTGTTGGTAAGGGTGTGGAGAAATTGAAATTCTTGTACTTTGCTGGTGGGAATGTGTAAAATGGGGTAGCCGCTGTGGAAAACAATTTAGGGGTTCCTCAAAAAGCTAAACAGAATTATCATATGACCCAGCAATTCCACTAGTAGGCTATACCCAGAATAATTGAAAGCTAGGATTCAAACAGATACTTGTATTTAAGTCAGTGTTCATTGTAGTGTTATTCACAGTGGCCAAAGGTGACAACAACCCAAGTGTCCAGCAGCAGATGAAGGGATAAACAAAATGCAGTATATATCAATACATACAATGGATTATTATTCAGCTACAAAAAGAAACGAAGTTTGAATACATGCTGCAACAGAAATGAACCTTGAAAACATTATGCTAAATGAAATAAGCCAGAAACAAATGACAAATATTGTATGATTCCACTTACATGAAATATCTAAAACAAGCAAATTCATAGAGATATAAAGTAGATTAGTGGTTACCAGTGGCTGGAGAAAGAAGGGTTGAAGAGTTATTGCTTTACAGTTACAGTTTCTGTTTGGAGTGATGAAAAAATTTTGGAAAGGGGTGTGGTTTGGGGTGTTAAATTTTGGAATCAGATATTGTGAAACGGTGATGATTGCACAACATTGTAAATTTAATTAATGCCACTGAATCGTACAACGAAAATGGTTAAAATGACAAATATTATGTTATATATATTTTACCACAGTGAAAAATCTAGAAGGAAATCAATGGCAATAGAATTTGAAAATATCTTTGAATCGATTCAGGTATCATAAAATAATGCCTTTACAACAGAAATTTAAAGAAAATCAATAATTTTTAAGCGCAAAAACCAATATTTCCACTATAAGAAGTCAAAAATTAACAACATTTTTATTTAAAGTTCATCAATGTATCTGATGTGGGAATCTATTCTACTTATGACTATTTTTAAATTTATGCTTTATTTTAAAAATAAGATATAAAGTTGGTGAAACTCCATGATCAGGCAAGAAAAAAACCAGTTTTGACCTGTTCCTCAGACTCCACCTCTAAAGATACTTCTTCCCTTTATCTGATAGGAGCATACTCCTTTTAGCACTGCCCTAGACACAGTGTATTCTCTGAAAAAGTTCCATGATTTGATCGCCATGATGGTTACCTGGTAGTCAGAATCAGTGCTACAAATTAATGGAACTCTTCTTAGTACAGAAAGACACATCTTTTGTATGGAAGTAAGAACAAGTATTTGCAAATTGTATTTAGTTTTTAAATGGTTTAGTCGAGGAGCTTCAAGATGGCGAAAGAGTAAGACGTGGAGATCACCTTCCTCCCCACAAATACATCAGAAATACATTTACATGTGGAACAACTCCTACAGAACACCTACTGAACGCTGGCAGAAGACCTCAGACCTCCCAAAAGGCAAGAAACTCCCCCACGTACCTGGGTAGGGCAAAAGAAAAAAGAAAAAACAGAGACAAAAGAATAGGGATGGGACCTGCACCAGTGGGAGGGAGCTGCGAAAGAGGAAAGGTTTCCACACACTAGGAAGCCCCTTCGCGGGCGGAGACTGCGGGTGGCGGAGGGGGGAAGCTTCAGAGCCACGGAGGAGAGCGCAGCAACAGAGGGCAAAGCAGAGAGATTCCCACACGGAGGATCAGTGCCGACCAGCACTCACCAACCCTAGAGGCTTGGCTGCTCACCCGCCGGGATGGGTGGGGGCTGGGAGCTGAGGCTCGGGCTTCGGTCGGATCCCAGGGAGAGGACTGGGGTTGGCTGTGTGAACACAGCCTGAAGGGGGCTAGTGCGCCACGGCTAGCCAGGAGGGAGTCCAGGAAAAAGTCTGGAGCTGCCGAAGAGGCAAGAGACTTTTTCATGCCTCTTTGTTTCCTGGTGCACGAGGAGAAGGGATTAAGAACGCTGCTTAAAGGAGCTCCAGAGACGGGCACGAGCTGCGGCTATCAGTGCGGACCCCAGAGACCGGCATGAGACGCTAAGGCTGCTGCTGCAGCCACCAAGAAGCCTGTGTGCAAGCACAGGGCACTATTCACACCTCCCCTCCTGGGAGCCTGTGCAGCCCGCCACTGCCAGGGTCCCGTGATCCAGGGACAACTTACCCGGAAGAACGCACGGCGCGCCTCAGGCTGGTGCAACGTCATGCTGGCCTCTGCCACCGCAGGCTCGCCCCGCATCCGTACTCCTCCCTACGCCCGGCCTGAGTGAGCCAGGGCCCCCGAATCAGCTGCTCCTTTAACCCCGTCCTGTCTGAGCGAAGAACAGACGCCCTCAGGTGATCTACACGCAGAGGCGGGGCCAAATCTAAAGCTGAAACCCAGGAGCTGTGCGAACAAAGAAGAGAAAGGGAAATCTCTCCCAGCAGCATCAGGAGCAGCAGATTAAATCTCCACAGTCAACTTAATGTACCCTGCATCTGTGGAATACCTGAATAGACAACGAATCATCCCAAATTGAGGAGGTGGACTTTGGGAGCAATGATATATATATTTTTTTCTCTTCTTCTCTTTTTGTAACTGTGTATGTGTATGCATCTATGTGTGATTTTTGTCTGTATAGCTTTGCTTTTACCATTTGTCCTAGGGTTCTGTCCATCATTTGTAGTATAGTTTTTAGCGCTTGTTGTCATCGGTGGATTTGTTTTTTGGTTTGGTTGCTCTCTTCTTTCTTTCTTTCTTTTTTTTTTTATTTAAAAATTTTTTTTTAATAATTATTTTTTATTTTAATAACTTTTCAATTTAATTTAATTTAATTTTATCTTTTTCTTTTTTTCTTTCTATTTTTTCTCCCTTTTATTCTGAGCCGTGTGGATGACAGGCTCTTGGTGCTCCACCCAGGTGTCAGGGCTGTGCCTCTGAGGTGGGAGAGCCAAGTTCAGGACATTGGTCCACAAGAGACCTCCCAGCTCCAGGTAATATCAAATGGCAAAAATCTCACAGAGATCTCCATCTCAACACCAAGACCGAGCTCCACTCAACGACCAGCAAGCTACAGTGCTGGACACCCTATACCAAACAACTAGCAAGACAGGAACACAACCCCACCCATTAGCAAGAGGCTGCCTAAAATCATAATAAGGCCACAGACACCCCAAAACACACCACCAGACGTGGACCTGCCCACCAGAAAGACAAGATCCAGCCTAATCCACCAGAACACAGGCCCTAGTCCCCTCCCCCAGGAGGCGTACACAGCCCACTGAAACAACCATAGCCACTGGGGGCAGACACCAAACACAACGGGAACTACGAACCTGCAGCCTACGAAAAGGAGACCCCAAATACAGTAAGGTAAGCAAAATGAGAAGACAGAGAAACAGACAGCAGATGAAGGAGCAAGGTAAAAACCCACCAGACCTAACAAATGAAGAGGAAATAAGCAGTCTACCTAAAAAAGAATTCCAAACAATGATAGTAAAGATGATCCAAAATCTTGGAAATAGAATGGAGAAAATACAAGAAACGTTTAACAAGGACATAGAAGGACTAAAGAGCAAACAAACAGTTTTGAACCACACAATAAATGAAATTAAAAATTCTCTAAAAGGAATCAATAGCAGAATAACTGAGGCAAAAGAACGGATAAGTGACCTGGAAGATAAAATAGTGGAAATAACTAATGCAGAGCAGAATAAAGAAAAAAGAATGAAAAGAATTGAGGACACACTCAGAGACCTCTGGGACAACATTAAATGCACCAACATTCGAATTATAGGGGTCCCAGAAGAAGAAGAGAAAAAAAAAGGGACAGAAAATATTTGAAGAGATTATAGTTGAAACCTTCCCTAATACGGGAAAGGAAAGAGTTAATCAAGTCCAGAAAGCACAGGGAGTCCCATACAGGATAAATCCAAGGAGAAACACGCCAAGACACATATTAATCAAACCATCAAAAATTAAATACGAAAAGAAATATTCAAAGCAGCAAGGGAAAAACAACAAATAACATACAAGGGAATCCCCATAAGGTTAACAGCTGATCTTTCAGCAGAAACTCTGCAAGCCAGAAGGGAGTGGCAGGACATATTTAAACTGATGAAAGGGAAAAACCTAAAACCAAGATTACTCTACCGAGCAAGAATCTCATTCATATTAGCCGGAGAAATTAAAACCTTTATACACACGCAAAAGCTAAGAGAATTCAGCACCACCAAACCAGTTTTACAACAAATCCTAAAGAAACTTCTCTAGGCAGGAAACACAAGAGAAGGAAAAGACCTACAATAACAAACCCAGAACAATTATGAAAATGGTAATAGGAACATACATATCGATAATTACCTTAAATGTAAATGGATTAAATGCTTCAACCAAAAGACACAGAATGGCTGAATGGATCCAAAAACAATACCAATATATATGCTGTCTACAAGAGACCCACTTCAGACCTAGGGACACATACAGACTGAAAGTGAGGGGGTGGAAAAAGATATTCCATACAAATGGAAATCAAAAGAAAGCTGGAGTAGCAATTCTCATATCAGACAAAATAGACTTTAAAATAAAGACTATTACAAGAGACACTAGAAGGATACTACCTAATATAAAGGGATCGATCCAAGAAGAAGATAACAATTGTAAATATTTATGCACCCAGCATAGGAGCACCTCAATACATAAGGCAAATACTAACAGCCATAAAAGGGGAAATCAACAGTAGCACAATCATAGTAGGGGACTTTAACACCACACTTTCACCAATGGACAGATCATCCATAATGAAAATAAACAAGGAAACACAAGCTTTAAATGATACATTAAACAAGATGAACTTAATTGATATTTATAGGACATTCAATCCAAAAACAACAGAATACACTTTCTTCTGAAGTGCTCATGGAACATTTTCCAGGATCAATCATACCTTGGGTCACGAATCAAGCCTTGGTAAATTTAAGAGAATTGAAATCATATCAAGTATCTTTTCTGACTACAACGCTATGAGACTAGATATCACTTACAGGAAAAAAATCTGTAAAAAATAAAAACACATGGAGGCTAAACAATATACTACTTAATAACTAAGAGATCACTGAAGAAATCAAAGAGAAAATCAAAAAATACCTAGAAACAAATGACAATGAAAACACGACGACCCAAAACCCATGGGATGCAGCAAAAGCAGTTCTAAGAGGGAAGTTTATAGCAATACGATCCTACCTTAAGAAACAAGAAACATCTCAAATAAACAACCTAACCTTACACCTAAAGCAATTAGAGAAAGAAGAACAAAAAAACCCCAATGTTAGCAGAAGGAAAGAAATAATAAAGATCAGATCAGAAATAAATGAAAAAGAAATGAAGGAAACAATAGCAAAGATCAATAAAACTAAAAGCTGGTTCTTTGAGAAGATAAACAAAATTGATAAACCATTAGCCAGACTCATCAAGAAAAAGAGGGAGAAGACTCAAATCAATAGAATTAGAAATGAAAAAGGAGAAGTAACAACTGACATTGCAGAAATACAAAGGATCATGAGGGATTACTACAAGCAACTCTATGCCAATAAAATGGACAACCTGGAAGAAATGGACAAATTCTTAGAAAAGCACAACCTTCCGAAACTGAACCAGGAAGAAATAGAAAGTACAAACAGACCAATCACAAGCACTGAAATAGAAAGTGTGATTAAAAATCTTCCAACAAACAAAAGCGCAGGACCAGATGGCTTCACAGGCGAATTCTATCAAACATTTAGAGAAGCGCTAACACCTATTCTTCTCAAACTCTTCCAAAATATAGCAGAGGGAGGAACACTCCCAAACTCATTCTGTGAGGCCACCATCACCCAGATACCAAAACCAGACAAAGATGTCACAAAGAAAGCTATAGGCCAATATCACTGATGAACATAGATGCAAAAATCCTTAACAAAAGACTAGCAAACAGAATCCAACAACACATAAAAAGGATCATACACCATGATCAAGTTGGGTTTATCCCAGGAATGCAAGGATTCTTCAATATACACAGATCAATCAATGTGTTACATCATATTAACAAATTGAAGGAGAAAAACCACATGATCATCTCAGTAGATGCAGAGAAAGCTTTTGACAGAATTCAACACCCATGTATGATAAAAACCCTCCAGAAAGTAGGCATAGAGGGAACTTATCTCAACGTAATAAAGCCTATATATGACAAACCCACAGCCAACATCGTCCTCAATGGTGAAAAACTGAAACCATTTCCGCTAAGATCAGGAACAATACAAGGTTGCACACTCTTACCAGTATTATTCAACATAGTTTTGGAAGTTTTAGCCACAACAATCAGAGAAGAAAAAGAAATAAAAGGAATCCAAATTGGAAAAAAAGAAGTAAAGCTATCACTGTTTTCAGATGACATTATAGTATACATAGAGAATCCTAAAGATGCTATCAGAAAACTACTAGAGCTAATCAATGAATTTGGTAAAGTTGCAGGATACAAAATTAATGCACAGAAATCTCTTGCATTCCTATACACTAATGATGAAAAATCTGAAAGTGAAATTAAGAAAACACTCCCATTTACCATTGCAACAAAAAGAATAAAATATCTAGGAATAATCCTACCTAAGGAGACAAAAGACCTGTATGCAGAAAACTATAAGACACTGATGAAAGAAATTAAAGATGATACAAATAGATGGAGAGATATACCATATTCTTGGATTGGAAGAATCAACATTGTGAAAATGACTCTACTACACAAAGCAATCTACAGATTCAGTGCAATCCCTATCAAACTACCAATGGCATTTTTCACAGAACCAGAACAAAAAATTTCACAATTTGTATGGAAACACAAAAGACCCCGAATAGCCAAAGCAATCTTGAGAAAGAAAAACGGAGCTGGAGGAATCAGGCTCCCTGACTTCAGACTATACTACAAAGCTACAGTAATCAAGACAGTGTGGTATAGCACAAAAACAGAAATAATAGATCAGTGGACCAGGATAGAAAGCCCAGAGATTAACCCACACACATATGGTCACCTTATCTTTGATAAAGGAGGCAAGAATATACAGTGGAGAAAAGACAGCCTCTTCAATAAGTGGTGCTGGGAAAACTGGACAGGTACATGTAAAAGAATGATATTAGAACACTCCCTAACACCATACACAAAAATAACCTCAAAATGGATTAAAGACCTAAATGTAAGGCCAGACACTATGAAACTCTTAGAGGAAAACATAGACAGAACACTCTATGACATAAATCACAGCAAGATCCTTTTTGACCCACCTCCTAGAGAAATGGAAATAAAAAGAAAAATAAATGGGACCTAATGAAACTTAAAAGCTTTTGCACGGCTAAGGAAACCATAAACAAGACGAAAAGACAACCCTCAGAATGGGAGAAAATATTTACAAATGAAGCAACTGACAAAGGATTAATCTCCAAAATTTACAAGCAGCTCATGCAGCTCAATATCAAAAAAACAAACAACCCAATCCAAAAATGGGCAGAAGACCTAAATAGACATTTCTCCAAAGAAGACATACAGATTGCCAACAAACACATGAAAGGATCCTCAACATCACTAATAATTAGAGAAATGCAGATCAAAACTACAATGAGATATCACCTCACACCGGTCAGAATGGCCATCATCAAAAAATCTACAAACAATAAATGCTGGAGAGGGTGTGGAGAAAAGGGAACACTCTTGCACTGTTGGTGGGAATGTAAATTGATACAGCCACTATGGAGAACAGTATGGAGGTTCCTTAAGAAACTAAAAATAGAACTACCATATTATCCAGCAATCCCACTACTGGGCATATACCCTGAGAAAACCATAATCCAAAAAGAGTCATGTACCACAATGTTCATTGCAGCTCCATTTACAGTAGCCAGGACATGGAAGCAAGCTAAGCGTCCATCAACAGATGAACGGATAAAGAAGATGTGGCACAAATATACAATGGAATATTTCTCAGTCATAGAAAGAAATGAAATGGAGTTATTTGTAGTGAGGTGGATGGACGTAGAGTCTGTCATACAGAGTGAAGTAAGTCAGAAAGAGAAAAACAAATACCATATGCTAACACATATATATGAAATCTTTAAAAAAAAATGGTCATGAAGAACCTAGGGGCAAGATGGGAATAATGACACAGACCTACTAGAGAATGGACTTGAGGATTACAGGGAGGGGGAAGAGTAAGCTGGTACAAAGTGAGAGAGTGGCATGGACATATATACACTACCAAATGTAAAAGAGATAGCTAGTGGGAAGCAGCCGCATAACACAGGGAGATCAGCTCGGTGCTTTGTGACCACCTAGAGGGGTGGGATAGGGAGTGTGGGAGGGCGGGAGACGCAAGAGGGAAGAGATATGGCGATATATGTATATGTATAGCTGATTCACTTTGTTATGAAGCAGAAACTAACACACCATTGTAAAACAATTATACTCCAATAAAGATGTTAAAAAAAAAAGGCAAAGCCTTATAAAGTAAAATAAAATAAATAAACAAATGGTTTAGTCTTTCATAGAATATAAGTAAAATAAATGGATTATTTAAAATTTACTATTCTTTTCATGTTATTTCTGAAAAGTGAACTAAGCTCACGTATGGAGAAGTGGAGACTTACAAGTATATAAATATTAGGGAAATATATTTGTTTTGAGAACTTAGAGCTCTAGAGTTGATGAAGTTATGATTTCATTTTAAGGCGTTATGTAGATGAAATGGTTCTACATTGGTTAGATCAGTTGGTGTGATAATTAAAATTGTTAGAAATACAAATAATTACTATTTGTTTGCTTTTTAATGAGTAAATAAAAGATCTTTTAAATTTTGTTAACCTAATTTAGCATTTATGGTTTAAAACCCTTTATTTTTAACATACAGGAAACAACTGGTTAGTTGTTAGGTTTTAGAATCTCTGCCTCTGAATAATTTTCAGTAGTTTCTTACCTGTAAAGATTTCAACTACAAATAGCTTTACCGGCATTGTAAACAATACTTTGATGATAATGTAGCTTAAAACCCAGTGCAAAATGGAAACAAATGATCCATGAGGTCATATGCTCTGTTTGATTACAATTACATTTTTTTTGTTAATTATGACAAAAAAAATGTTTTGAATTATTTGTTGCTGTTATTTCATCTCATTCCAAAAGTAGTCTGAAGAATGTGGTCATTGAGAAGAAAATGTGCTTGGATATTAAAGCGTAGGTGATTAAACACGGGATTCTGGAATTCGAGTTTTGTTTCTGCCACTTACGTTGGAAGGCTTTAGCAAATTAATGAACTTGCTGTGCTTGTTTGTCTTGCTATAGAAAGATGATTATGCAATGCTATGTTCCATAAGACATATTATGTAAAATAAATCTTAGAGAGCCGTGAATGAAAAGTGTAAAGTATAATTATTGGGTAAAGATTATACCGTCTTTGTTTTGAGTGACACACAATATTACTGCTATTAAAAGTACCATGCAGTTGAATAATACTTTCTCTTTTTCTCAGTGTTCATTTATGTTGGTTCAGTTGTTCCTCAAGAATTTCTTAAAGATATAATTACCTCCATTTTACAGATGATAAAAGTAAGATTCAGAAAGACTTAGTCACTGTCTTTTATTACAATATATTGGATTCCTCTATATACAAGTTGAGTTGCATTTTGAAAAAAGTTAATATCTAAATTCTAATTTTATTTTCATAAATTTTTTTAATTG
This sequence comes from Eubalaena glacialis, assembly GCF_028564815.1. Classification (NCBI taxonomy): domain Eukaryota; kingdom Metazoa; phylum Chordata; class Mammalia; order Artiodactyla; family Balaenidae; genus Eubalaena; species Eubalaena glacialis. Next base: position 29,198,982 of record NC_083718.1, read on the forward strand.
TACCAAGTGCATGAATTTTACTCTGTTTGGAGAATCATCATCATACTAATTAAATAGTTTTCCTAATGCATAATAGAAAATATAATAAAATTATATTTGACTCACTGTTTTAATATTTTAATTTTTGTATGATTTATTAACGACAGAATGTGTTTTGAAGATCATAGGTTAGTAATTTTCATCTGTCCTTTGGAGCACATAGCAAAGGATAAATCACTGTTTATTATTATGATTGTGAAAACGCAACTGGACTTTTTTTTTTTTTTTTTTTTTTTGGCTGCGTTGGGTCTTCGTTTCTGCGCGAGGGCTTTCTCTAGTTGCGGCGAGTGGGGGCCACTCTTCATCGCGGTGCGCGGGCCTCTTACTATCGCGGCCTCTCTTGTTGCGGAGCACAGGCTCCAGACGCGCAGGCTCAGTAGTTGTGGCTCACGGGCCCAATTGCTCCGCGGCATGTGGGATCCTCCCAGACCAGGGCTCGAACCCGTGTCCCCTGCATTGGCAGGCGGATTGTCAACCACTGCACCACCAGGGAAGCCCCGCAACTGGACTTTTAAAGAATTGTTCAGCTACACTATCTTTAAAAAAATTTTTTTTTAATTATTTATTTTTGGCTGTGTTGGGTCTTCGTTGCTGCGTGCGGGCGTTCTCTAGTTGTGGCAAGTGGGGGCTACTCTTTGTTGCGGTGTGCGGGCTCCTCATTGCGGTGGCTTCTCTTGTTGCACAGCACTGGCTCTAGGCGCGCGGGCTTCAGTAGTTGTGGCTCGTGGGCTCAGTAGTTGTGGCTCACGGGCTCTAGAGCGCAGACTCAGTAGTTGTGGCACACGGGCTTAGTTGCTCTGCGACAGGTGGGATCTTCCCGGACCAGGGCTCGAACCTGTGTCCCCTGCATTGGCAGGCGGATTCTTAACCATTGTGCCACCAGGGAAGCCCCTCTTTTAAAATTTTTAAATGATGAGACATACAGTGGCAATCTTTCTCTTTTTAGTTTTTTCTTAACATATGTATCCATGTATTTGTGTCTTTTTCTCTCATATTTTTAGTAGGAAAGAGAAGTAACAGCCATTTCATATCCAAAGCATGTATGACACATATCAGGTAACCATTTGTACCATTTCATATGTTAGTTTTTAGTTAGAAATTAGTCAGTGTGAGTCTTTGCTGCTTTTTTCTTGTGCCCAGCCTGAAACTGTTTTTTATCTTTTGACTTTATTCGATGGCAGACTTTTTCTTCTTTGTTTGTTGCAGGAAAGGAAGTATTTCTTTTTAAAAAAAGTATTATTGCTTCATTTTGTTACTCTTATTTTCCAAAATTTTCTGGTTTTATAATCATCTGAGAGCCAGAATTTTTTGTTTGTTTTGGTTTGGTTCTGTTGTTTTAAGCCATCTGGTTTGTAGGCTTCTTAAAATTTGGTCTGAACTTTGTAACTTCAATACTTTTGCTATTTTATACATAAGAAAACTTTTCTACCTCCATTCTTTATGAAATGAGATTGGCCAAATAGCATGGATTTTCTTTCCATCAAAACCTTTTTAAACATATACTATGTGTAGGCTGAGGTATCAATGTGTATACAGACAGGGTCTCTCTGTCCTTTAAGGCTTAGAGTCTAGTAGAAGGATATGTGTATGTAAATAAGTGGGTATAAACAGTATGATACAGGACAGTGATGGGAGTTGGTATGGGGTACAGAAAAAAGAGATTGGTCAGTTCTGCCTGCAAGGAAATGTGGGAATGTGAAATCTGGAAAGACTTCTGGAGGAGATTGCTTTAGCTGAATTATCTTAAAAGATGAATAAATGGTTTCTGGAAGGTTAGAGTGTGGTTGAGCGTGTGGTATTGAAGATAGCATGGCATTCAGTGTCTATTTAGGTAAATTAAAATAGTTCCTTGTAGTTTGTATATAAAGATGTGAAGGCAAACATTTTGAGAGATTAGTACTTGGGCATTAGAAGAGGCCAGATCTTGGCAGGCCTTGTGTACTATATTAAAGACTTGGTGTATCTTACCTTAGCCAGTAAGAGGATTGAGGAGTTTTTAAGCAGAGCAATATTGCCTTTTCAGATGCTTCGCATGCATTTAATCCTCACAAAAAAAAATCTGTGAGCTAGGTATACCTTTTTGTAGAACGATTATACAAAGATTAGTAATTTTACCAAGGTCCCACAACTGGCAAGTGGCTGGACCAGTTCTTTTTCACTCCAACACCTGTGCTTTAAACTACTATTCTATATTACTGCTCAGGATTAGAGATTGGAATTGGTATAAGCAGTTAGATGATTACAATACTCTAGGAAGAGACGGTTAAGTTCTAAGGAAGAGAGTAGGAGACAGAGCAGGAGAGAGATTGAAAATAGAAGGCTGTGCTTTCTAGTTATGTATAATGAACGAGGGAGAGAAAAAGAATGTAAGACCTAGCCTTTCTGGCATGGAAATAGATGAAGTAGCGGTTCAGGAGGTGTACTTTTGGGGAACAAGATAATGAGTTTGAGGTTCCTGAGGGATACCCAGATTGAGATATTAAACAGAAAACTGGAAATAAATATATGAAGTTGAGCAGAGTAGTCCATGAAGAAGGTAGAGATTTGGGGATTAGGAGCATAAAAGGAATAGTTGAAGCCAGTGGGGGAATCTAGGTTATATAGAGAAGGAAGTAAAGTCAGAGTTATAGGATGTGGTTGCTTGGGAGAAAAGGAAGGGGTCAGAATATTAGATGTCTTGCTGTTGTCAAAGGACTTAGGTAGTATACTAGTAAATTATTGTAAATAATTGAGAAAACTGGAAGAATAGGAGAATGTAGTCACAGAGAAATACTACAGCTTAGATTGCATAGGTGGAATCAATTTCGCATGATAAAGTTTAGCAATGGGAGTGGTATGACAAGATATAGTAAGGATTTTGGTTGTAGGAGTAGAAAAGGCTAGATTTTTATATGGGTTATCTACAGAGACATTTAAAATCAACCATGAAGAAGTAGGAATTTGAATTTACCATTACCCCAAAACTTAAGTCAAAAAGTTAGAATGACCGCAAATGATTGCAGCAACCTGGGAGGTGAGTGTGAGTGTGTGTGTGTGTGCGTGTGTGTGTAAATATATAGTGTATATGTATATTTATTTATACTTATATTTATATATAGGTGGATAACAAGAACTTCAGAAAAGTAAAAAGTTTTTTTCATCGGAGGGGGAAAGTAATGGTCTAGAAGCCACAATAGTAGACTGGACTGCAGTTCAAACTGCATCTCTGAACTCAACAGAATATTGGATTTAGGAGGATATCATCCACTTTAAAGGAATGTCGTGGAAATTGTGTTCTCAGGGGGAAAGCCAGATTTTAAAGGAAGGAAGTAGGAGATAACCCTAAGAGCTTGAGAATGAAGAGGCGTTTCAAGTAAGGAGGATTCTCAAGAGTGTAGTGTAAAAGCCTTGGGAAGAGGGTCTTTGTAGAAAGTAAAACTTATGAGGGAAGAGGCATAGGCTCTTGTGGGGAAAATGACTATAAGGGGATAGTGACTAGAGAGTCTTGCATTCTTACCAAAGGCATAAGGTGGAACAAATAAGAGATCTGGTCAAAATTGACTATCTTTTGATTTAAACCTGGACCAGCTAAGGTTTTTCCATTAGTATTAGAAATTTGATGAAGTTAGCTGTCTTTGTCAGGGTTTAAATTATGTTTCTGAGAGATTATTAAATTTTTATTGAAAAGCTCAAATGGGTTGTGAAAATTAAGTTGCAATGCACTTTCTCCTGGCTCAGTTTAATCTAGAGGAAGTGTGAATTTATCTGGAAATGAAGATGGTTTAATGCTTGTGTGGTTAGATGTAAATAACAAATCTTTTTTATTCCCTCAGTTTTTCTTGACCACTTACTTGACATATTATATTCTATAATCTTGGTTTCCTGCTTAGTTTCTGTGATGGGTACAGAAACACACTGATACCTTGAATACATTTGATAAATAAGAACAGGCATTTTTATTTGCTTTCATTGGCTGTTATTTTTTGAAGAGTTACACAAATGCAATGACTTGTCCTGTGATTTCTAAACTGATGATATCCCTTGCCTTGAGTTCATAAGACTAGTCTTCTCAAAAAGTTATTAAGGTCTTTATTAAACAAAGAAAAAAGATGCTTTTTCTGGTTCCATATAACATGCCCACTCCTTCACTCCTCAATCTCCAAAGCTGTAGTGGCATCTCAGTGGACTCTCATTTTCTTAAGTGTGCTCTACGTTTAGTAGTAGGTTTTCTTGTATTATCTACCCCCATAAACGATTTGAGGGCAGGGTGCATGTCCGATTCAGAATATTCCAGGTTTCTATCAAGTTGTAAACTTAGGGAATTGGCCGCTTCAAATTATTTCCTCCTCAAACTGTTTTTTCTCCACATCTCTGAGCCATGTAGACTTCCCTCAAAAGCTGCCATTCCCTGACTCTATGAGCAGCCATTTGATTTTTTTTCCCCCATATCTAACAGTAAATTTTCACTTTCCTTTCTGATTTCTTTTCCTCAAGTCTCGTTTAGATTTTTTCCCCTTGAATTTCATCACACTCTCTTCTAAGAACTTCTGCCCTTTCTCTGTATTCTCTTCCTCACAGAGAGATTATTTATGGTAGTCTAGTCACTATTTATTTAGAGGTTGCATATACTTGAACTCTCACTTGCCTTACAACATGTAGAGATGTTTTTTCTTCCTTAGACTAATTCAACTTGATAAATCCACAGTTAGGAGAAATTATTTTTGTAATCGTGCTTCATTTGCTTCTTATCACCCTAATAACTGAATTTAGTACTTCATTAATTTAAACAGAGTGACAGTTTAAACATGACAATAAAAACCAAAACAAAGTTTAAGTAACTTTTAGATTTAATGCAGGTGTTTTGCAGCAGTCTACTTTGCCATTATAGATGGTTTTTCAGGCAAGCTGTAGAGAAGTGGGGGTAATAGTACTATTCGTGAAGTTACTCTGAATTCTGAGATTTGCAGTTTGTCCTAAAGAAATTGAGATTGCAGAAAAAACAAAACAACCCCCCCCCCCAGATCAACCTTTAAGAAGAATAAAAGTGTATGTATGATAAATCTTTAGATTTTGTTGGAAGATTGCTTTAGGTCACATATTGTTTCTCCTAATGTCAGTTATTTTAATATAGAGTTTTGTGTGCTGAAAGGAAAGACCAAAACTTTTTCAATATAGAATTTAAGCTAATTGGGTAACGGACTTTTTAATTTTTGTAATATTTATTTGGAAAGGATTATTTCAACTAGGATTTATATCTTTATTATTATTTTATTAGTTGCTGACCTTTCCCATTTTTCTAATGTGGCTAGGAGTAAGGCTGTGTTTACTGTTTGTTGTAGCTACAAGTGTCAGAGGTTAATATTTCCTATAGTGTCCTTGGTTTTTTCTCCCCTGTTGTCTTTGAGTTTCCGTAGAGGCTCCTTCTTACATAGTGCTTTACAGTTTTTTCTATTGTATTGAAACTCCCATTGTAATGGTAATAATAATAGTTATTTATAAATCCCTGTTGATATGATGGTAAGGTTTGGGAGGAGGGGAAGCATGCTGAAGTACTATTAGTTCTCAGTCTTTGACCTTCACAAGTACATCTCAGCTTTTTTTTGTTCACCTCCTTAGGTGAGACAGGAAGGCTAAATGAGGCTGGAGTTGGGTATTTCCATTTTCCCATGTCAGTTAGGCTCTGGTAAAACCCACACTGGTTGATTTGGGTGAGCTCTGGAAAAGTAGTTTTCCTTGAGGACAGGCTGTTGCTGAGGAGAGCAGAATGGGTGTATTTCAAAATGACTACTTTCCCTCTCACCATGCCAGAAGCATGAGAAGATTTTTCTCCAATCCTCACCCTGAGATCCTTGTGGGGCTTCTGGAGGTAAAACTCACAAAAAAATGATGTTCCCGCCAAGGCTGTGCCCCCAGGAGTTCTTGCTTTCAAGCTAGTTGACATTCAAGTTTCCAGCGATTAATCATTTAACCTTTAAGCTTTCCTACCAGTTGGAGGTTGCAGCAGTAGTTTCAACTGCTCCCAGTGAGCTATGATTCTCTGTATTCGCCTGTCTCTCCAGATTTCAGAGTGGCAGTTGACCTTATGACCTCAATTTTCTGATGAAACTAAGACAAGTTTTTGATTTTCAGTTTAACTTTTTTCTTGTTATGAGGATAGGAACGATGACTTCCAAGCTCCTTACATGCTGGACTGGAAACTGAAAATTATATCTCCTCCCCATTTTGGATGCTTCCTTTGCTTTTAGTATACCAAGGTTCACATAGTAACCCAGTAATAAATGGTTCTTGAGTTCACGTTCAGTGGTTCTCAGACTATTTCTTCCTGTGACTGTAGGGATATTTCCTTTGGATACAAATTTCCAAAGGCTTGTAGTTCATCCCTGAGCTACTTTCATCTGCAGATAACTCACTAAGCTCTGGAGAAAGAGAGTGTGTGTGTAGTTTAAAAGAGACTTAAAAGCAATTTTCAAAAATCAGTTTGCCATTCTAATTCCTTTTTTTGACTTTCTCTTTCTCTCTTAGACCTCTCCCATGAGTTTTAGAACCCATGTTTTAAGCGAGGATAATTTTATTCAGGAACATATCACATTGTGTCCCTTAATCTTTGGTATTGAAAGATGTAAATGCTATATGGTAATTTTCTTACAGTGAGGTATATAAAACATAAAATTATAATTCACATGATTTCCATATAAGAATTTCAAATTATAAAAAAAAATTATTGTCATTCGATACATTCAACAAAGTCAACTGAATTAAATTCTCTCAAAAGTAGAACGTGTGACTTTGGTAGAAAAGAATGTCTTAAAATTTTGGCTGCTTTCCTCTTTGGGAAGTGATGCCAAATTTCTGTTGAATAGTAACAGTTTAAATCTTATTGAAACTACTTATACTTTGATATTTCCCTATGTTTATCTGCTATCCTATTAACATAAAGTATTTAGACAAAAATCTTTCTTTTTGTTATTTATTCTAGCATTTTCTTGTGTTTACTAACTTAAAGAATTTTCTTTCAGTCTCGTAGTGTGGATAAGCAACATGCTGTAATCAATTACGATGCCTCTACTGATGAACATTTGGTGAAAGATTTGGGCAGCCTAAATGGGGTAAGTTAAGAGTTTGCTTTTTGTCTTATTTGAATTTTTTGTTTAATATTGTAAGAAAACAAATATAACACAAAATCCTGTTTGTGTTATATTTCCTTTTCTTTAGTTTGCACTTACTTTTAAATGCTTACTAGGTACATAGCACTTTGAGGACCATACGGTAGAATATGAATGTAGCCCATGTTCCCAAGAAATGATGTTGGTAGTAAATACTTAACAGGAATTCAGATGGTTGTTGGTTGTTACTATCCAGTGGTTAAAAAAAGTCTTCTTTAAGGAGGTTAAGATGAAAGCTTGCCCTTACTGAATGGCTTGAATTTATATGTGATAAAGCAGTGGAAAGTCATGACAGTAAGAATGCAAAAAAGCACTCTTGGGAGTCAGAGAAGTGTGGGTTAACTTTGGAAAAAAAATGATGCAAACGTGGTTTGGTACCAGATGGTTGGAGGATCTTCTATACTAGAGTAAAAAGGAGTGAAACACATCCATTTACCTTAACAAATGTGGTATATGATCTAAATACTAGTGTTTATTATTGCTTCTTTGGTTTCCTACATTGAAGATTTTTGTGTTATTGCAGTGAATTTTTTCCTAATTCTTCATTTGATCTTTCTACATTGGCAGAATGTAAGTAGCTGCAGAATAAGAGAATGCTAAAGTATTGAATAATTTATCTTATTTTTTCTCAATTTTCTCATGGCTCTGCTAGCATAAGCAAATATAATTTTGTTCAGATCTGTGCTGTTGAATTTCTTAAAATGACTTTAACAGAAATTAAATGTATCCAAACTTCTTCTAACTGCTGCTTCTTTTCAAAATATACATTAAACATTATATGGAAAAACATCTGCAGAAATTTGGCAAATGTGGTAAAACTTTTTTTTTCTTGTCCTGAATTGGCCTGCTACTGAAGGACTTTTATGTTTATTCACTGAGATACCTTTTTTGTAGGCATGTTTTTATGTTAGTTTTATTCACACCTTTATTTGTTTCTCATGACACATAAAACTGAGTCTTAATCCTCATGTTTGAACTGAAATGCCTCACATTTGGCATCACCCACTTTTCCAGATTCATGATCCATCACATTTTCCTTGCCATACCTCCAAAACAGTAGTTTTCCTACTATACTGTCTCCTTCTCCAAATAATTTGTTAGATTTTCTGCAGCCCAATAGTTCTTCCATCTGCCTTGTCATTTGTAAAAGTTGTACTTACTTTTAAAAGTAAAATACAAATTCTACATCTTCCTGAAGGGAGCAGAGAAAAGGTATTTAAGAATATTGACTTGTTAACATGTTGAATGGATTAAAGTAGAAGGAGATAGGCAGATGATGTAGAAACTGTTTTACCGTGGGCCATGTCAGGAAGCATTTCAATTCCAAGGTGCTATTTAAGGAGTTACTCTCTTTCTTCTCCGCACCTACAGACTTCTGTTTTAATCTCTGTTTTGGGTGCTTTATGAGCCTTGTATCTGCTTGTGCATATCTGTCACTGTGCTAGATTATGTGCTTCTGAACAGTTCATGTGCCTTTTGCTTCTGGTAAGTACACCACAGTGCCTAGCACAAGGTTCTGCACAGTGCATGAACCCAGTAAATCTTTTCGAATGGAATTGAATGAATTTTTTATATGAAAGACCTTATAGAGAAAAATTTTAATCTACTTTTATATGTGGAGTATTTTAACAATGTTATATTCTGTTTTTAAGCCTAGAATGTTTCGTCTTGACCGCAGTGCTATTCTTAGGTGTCTTTACATTATATCTTGGAAAATAATAAGTGAGAATTACATCACAGTGTTTTAGTCTTTTAAAACATTGTGATCAAATATAAAAATTATTGATGTTGGTTGTAAAAAAAATCAGGTGAAATATTAACTTCTAAGTTTATCTAGGCTGACCTTTCTTATAATTTGATTGTACTCAGTAATTGTCTGAAATACAATAACTCACAGAGAGTGACATCTTCATTTTGAACTTGAAATCAGGACCTAGATTTGAATCTCAGTCTGTAATTTACCAGCATTATAACCCTGGACAAATTACATAAACTCTCTGAAATTCGGTTTCCTCATATATATTCATATTAGTTCCCAAAGTTGTGCAAAAATGTAATGAGTTGAAGGTTATGAATGTGAAGCCTTAATGCAAAATTTAGTTACCTGTCTTCAGCTTTAAAATAGTGAAATGATAATTCCTGCTCTGTAGTATTGTTATGAGTATTAAATGTGACAATACGTGTGAGTATGTGCCTGGTACAGAACTTCAGAATATTACACAATTGGATAAATGCACTGTTACCCAAATGGATAGCCTAGGAAATATGCCAGAATGGACTTTGGTAGCCAAAGTCCGTGAACTACCAGCTATCATGCATTTTATTCATAGAAAACTTGTAGATTATTATTCACAGCCTATTTATTCTTAACATTCATATAATTCTAGAAATTTGAGCATCAGGTTAAAAGTAGTAATTTCAGAGGGGGCACAGTATAGGTGGTTATGAGCCCAGCTTGAATTCTTACTAGTGAGGTAACCCTGGACAAGTTACTTAATTTTTCTGTTCCTCAGTTTTTTTAACAGAAATAGTAAAATGGTACTCCTCTCAGGTTGTTGTGAAGCTATAAATAAGTTAATGGTTTTAAACACCTAGTTCAGTAAGTGTTAGTTACTATTGCTGTTGTTATGGTAAGAAAAGCAGTTAAAACAAGTTTAGCATCCTGTAGCCTACATACTTTTCAGTGAATACATACACAGTTAAATTATTTTGGAAAGCACTTATCAACTAAACTCAACTTATAAATAACTACCTGTGACCACTTCCACTCTCACTTCCTTTCACCCTACCCTAAAATATACTCCCAAGTTACCTAGGTCCACACTTGCATTTATTACTACCAGAAATGAGGTTGTTCTGCTTGGGGAAGCTGGAACTGGTTCTGTAGCTGATGTGATAGTAGGCTATTTCCCTGCAAGCCCCTCGAAGCTTCTCTTTCTATGAGAGCCCTTGTTTGCCTTCAGTTCTTCCTGCCCCCTCCATGCACTGGAGTACCTGCACCTCTCTGATAGCCACCATTGACCTTTGCCGTACCACTCCCATCCCGTTCCACCTCACCTCCCTGTGTTCCAGCCCCTGCTGTGTCCCCTTTCACACTGGCGTTCCTGCAGCATCCGACCAGTATGGCATAGAAGGAGGAAGGTATGAAAGGAGTGGTTAGGGGAAGAAGACGAGACTTTTCTCACTGGCAACATGATTGAGGTAGTTGTGCTGCTGGCCACTCCATTCACATTTCCTAGAGCATTAATGCAGTACATGGTGGTTATATGATTTTATACTGTCAATTATGTAATTTATTTGTATGTAAATTAAATAGATATTTATCTGGTTTGGTTTGCTTCTCTGAGGTTAGTGGTTTGGTTGGGGGAGTTTGGGGAGCTGGCTTGGCCTGGCTTGGGCACCCAAGCTTCCTTGATGTGCAGAGAATGTGGGGTTTGTAGTTCAGAGAGCTGAATTTGAATCTCAGTAATTCTGCTTCTGAACTCTGAGATCTTGATTGTTACTTTGCACCCTGTGCCTCGTTGTCCTCACCTGTCCTACCTACCAGGTAGAGGTGTGATCAAATGATGTTGACATAAGAAACAAAACCTATTTTTCTTTCCATATCTAATTTATTAAAATGCTTCATAATTGATTTATTTAAGTGGTTTTTTCCTGTAGCTCTTTGAAATTTTCTCTCCTTTTATAATTTTCGACCGTCAGGAGACTTTTTGCTCCCAAATGTTTTCACTTACATTTTGCAAGCTGAAACTTCGTGTCTGGCTCATATTTCCTGAGCCTTTTTAGACCTTAGGGAATATTTCTGTCATAAATGCCAGCAGGTTAAAATTATGTGTCTCTTAATCTCTGAAAGTACCTAGTACATATGTTAAAAACAATAGGTGCTTAACATTTAAGAGAGTCAAGCAATAAGCTTTGAGGGAATCTTAGAGCTCATCTTAGGCCTTTTGAGTAATTATGGTATTTTAGGTTGAGACAGTTTTAAATAAATTGGTTTAGAACTGTGGCATCTCTCTTATACCATGTACCTAATTATCTTCTGCATACCAAACATCAGTTAATTAATATTTTCTTTTATTCTTCTCTTTTCCATCATTTTCCTCAGCTTTTCTCTTTTGTAATTAATATAGAGTATTTTGGTAAACTCAAGATATAAGTCTTAAAACACTCTAAAAATGTTCGTTTTGGAAATGAGCCTGAAATTAGAGTTTATAAATGCCTGAAGCCTTTGAATTTTCTTTGTATTAACGTTTCAGTCTTTCTGTGAAGCATGTGAGAAACTTACTCATAAATCATACTAATGTGTGATCTTGAGTTTTAGCAGTATTCTGCTGTCTCCTTATATCTGGAATAAGATTGCAACTTCTAATTTTTTTGTTTGTTTTTGGTAGATTTAGAAACTGGTATTTTATGACATATTACAAAGTGCTAGCTATGCAAAGGAATTTGAGAATATGATCGTAATAACCCAATCCCCTTATATATTTTACTGTATAACATTCAGGACCCTTCTAAATTTCCTCATTATGGAGGGAACCTTCCGAAGTAAGGTATCGTGGCCATCTCAAATCCAATAACATAAAAGATGGGAAAAATGAAATTTAAAAGGGAAGAGTAAAGTAATTTTTAAAGTTTCAACTTATCAAAGAAAAACATATTGGGTATTTATATGATGTTCGCATTCCAGGCAATTAAGTATAACATTGTTCTATGTTTTATAAATCTAGAGAATTCTAGGTCTTTAACTTCTAGTATGCCAGGAAAAATAGTCATCACCATTTACCATCTGTGTTCAATGGACCCCTTAAGTCTTTTTACAAATAGTTTACACAAGTAAGAACTAAAAGATGAGAGAACAACTTGAAATTTTAATAAAAAATGAGGCATGACAGACTCAAATTTTTATTCCATATTTTCCTGGTTTTGAAAGGTACATAACATGCAAAATGGGTATTGTTCTTTGAATGCCACTAACTGTTCATTAGCTGTCATGCCTTCTCTGGGATATATATCTATTTTATAAATGTTGATTTCAGTTTTCAAGGACATCTCTAGCTAGTTCTAGCTTACCATTATTTCTAGTTTTTCTTGCTCTTGCATTATCAAAATGCATTATTTTTAAGACTTTGACATTTTAAAATTTTAAGAGGAAAGTCATCTTCTTTTTCTTCCATAATTGTAAAACAGTACAACAGTTACAAGATCAATTCAATAATTTTATTTCTACATCATCTCTCCTTCTAGTTACCTTTGTATAGATACCCGCCTTGATCATTTGTCCACTTACATACTAAATCAAATGAGTATTGAAACACAAACACTAAAAAATGAGAGAAAACTGTCAAAATTTCTTTTAAAATACAGAATCATCAGTTTCATGTTAAAAAATATTGCATGATTCTTCTTATTGATTTAGGCTAACTGGATGAAAAATATCTTAGTTTCTTTTTGACTTTGGAAACATTCTTCTCTCATCAATTCTTGTGTTAGGGAAAATTCATCTAGGATTATCTTCAGGTGAAGACTCCTGGTCTGATATTTTGCGTACGTTATTATCATTTTATCATTGTTATTATAGTCTAGAGTGCTGCTCTACTTTTTGTATTTACCTTATAATTGTGAAATATCTTCCTGTCTCTTTTTTTTTTTCTCTTTGCCTTTATGGATGTTAAATAAAAAATTCGGAATTCTCAGTTGTGCTCTTTGATAGCTTAAAAAAAAAAGACAAAATGGTGTCTCCAGATGTCTTTTATATCTTCTTGGGAAGATGGTGCAATATTTTGGGCCATGCAGTAAGAAACCTAAAGGTTGATGCAATAGTAATGATTTATTTCACAATTGCATCATCCATCTAGCTCTGTGCTATTCGCTGCACTAGCCACTAGCCATGTGTGGCTGTTGAGCACTTGAAATGTGACTAGTCTAAAAATAAAAAGGTAAAAAAAAAAAGAATGTAAAATGTCTTCTTAATTTTCATTATTTGCTAAAATAGTACTATTTGGGATGTATGGGTTAAATTAAAAGTATATTATCAAAATTAATTTCACCTCTTTCATTTTGCCTTTTTAATGTGCCTACTAGAAAATTTAGTATATGTGTAGCTTCCATTTGTGGCTTGCAGTGTTTCTGTTGAATAGTGATGTTCTAGGTAATTCCATTCTTCTGTTATTATTTTGGTCATTTTCAACAAAGTTAGACATAATTGGTAAGTTCAAATACTTATGGGATGATGATGATGAAACAGAATGTTTCAACATACAGAAAAAATAATGTATCTATAATGTATCTTAGATTCATGTAAGGCTCCTATAATGTATCTTAAATTCATAAAAGGGTCCAAAGGACTCGTTGGCAATTGTAAAATAGAATGAGTTTTATTCAGTTTTTTTAAGTAAAATTTCTTTTTGTTCTTTGGAAGACTTCTAGGAATAAAAATAATGAAATCTCAATCCTCACAGATAATTACAGTTGTCCAGAAAAGTTAAAATTGAGTCCAGTGGGCCCTGATGGTATATCGAGAGCTATATTATATTTTACCCTTTACAGTTTCTAGCTTCGGGTCAGAGCTTTTCTTGACGTCATTTTTAGGTGCCTAAATTTGTCGTGGCAGCATAGTAGACTCAGAGGAACCGCATCCTGGTTCTTTGTGTGTTACTTGTAATAGTAATAAAAGGCTTAGTATGAAATCATTTATTAGCCTATAAGATGCATAGCGCATTTTATGATGATACATAAGCTGTATTAGCCACCATTTGATACATACTTTAAAGTATAAGGTTTGAGTATTTGCTTGTCTAAATTGTAATAAATTAATACTTCATATATTAACTTAACATCTTTTTTTTTTCTCTTGTAGACTTTTGTGAATGATGTAAGAATTCCAGAACAGACTTATATCACCTTGAAACTTGAAGATAAGTTGAGATTTGGATATGATATCCTTATTGATTTTGTGCATTTATTAAATTTATTCAAAAATCTTTACTCCGGTGTAAATTAACATTTCTTGAGACATAAGAATTCATAATATAGGCATGCTGGAAGTCTCTGTGCCCTTCCAAACTAAAATACATGTTTAAAAATAATACTTTGTGTTTTTTTTTTGGTTATTATGCCTGTTCCTAAAAATAATCCTGGAAAAGTTGATGGACTTTTTTTTTTTTCTCCTCACTCTGTATTATAGTTTCAGCAGAAGTATCCCTGCAGTGCTATTATATATGCAGTTGGGGTATCAAAGAATGTAACTGGGGAGAGGACAGAGAGTGTGTAATAGTAGCCCAGCCCAGGGATTTTTTTTTTCCTGGTTAAATGATAATGACACAGGTCAACCTCCAGGAGAAATGTAAAGAATTTAACCCTATCTTTCCTTCTGTCCCCACTTTTACTACATTTTATGCATTCCATCTCTGTTGCCTGTTCAATTCAAATTTTTCCATATCCTGTGTCTTCTGAGACCCATGCTCCCTGATTAAGTACATTATGCATTTAGCATGTATTTAAAATTCTTTTGTTTGAAAGTAGGATTCTAAGAACTGAATAAGGATATGATGGTGTTCTCCTAGTAAAGAATCACTAGTGAAGAGAAGGGACATGATTGGATGAAGAAGGATAAAAGCATTTCTATTCATACAAGGCAAAAAGCTTTGTAAAAAGAACTTGTTTATATTTAATTAAAATATAGATATTATACATTATGCTGAATGGTTTTTTTTTCACTTTTAATTTTTTCATTTACTGCATTTATCTGGACTTTGATATCAAGGAATTTATGAAATGTACTGGCAACTTGGATGTACTTTTATCACTGTAGTAGAGAAAATGTCTCAGCTAAGTAGAGCTGATACTTAGGTAAAGTAAATGTACTGACACTTTAAAATTGTTCCTAGAGCATAACTAGTTTTTATTTTAGATTTAACTTAAAATTTATGAAAAAAATAGTTTTGTAGCACATCATATAACCTTTATACTTGTAGAGCCAAAGCAGCATGTGAAAAGTGAAACCATTAAACATTAATACCTTTGATTTGTATATTTTAAATCCTTTAAAAAATATGTATCACATAAAATGATTAGGAATTAACATTAAAGCCTTGATTCATGGGTTATTTTCTACCAACATAAGTTTCATCAAAAAATAAATACAGGGACTTCCCTGGCGGTCCAGTGGTTGAGACTCTGTGCTCCCAATGCAGGGGGCCCGGGTTCAATCCCTGGTTAGGGAACTAGATCCCACATGCATGCCGCAACTAAGAGTTTGCATGCCACAACTAAGGAGCCTGCCTGCCGCAACTAAGACCCGGCGCAGCCAAATAAATAAATAAAATAAATATTTAAAAAATAAATAAATAAATAAATAAATACAGGTATATTTGGAATTTAAGTAACTCAATTCATTTGACATCAGCTGTTTCAAAACATGAGAAAATAGTAGGAAATTTGGGTTTCAGTAAAACTCTATAAAGTTTAGTTTGAATTTTAAATCAAGAAGAAACTATTGAGAAGCAACTCATCATCTTTTATAGATTGCATAATGATTTCTTAATAGAGAACTAATATTTCCTTATATAGTTGCTCACAATATTTCTGTTGAAAATTCCTGGGACAAATGTTTTGTTCCCAAGGACTTTTTCAGGGCTGTAAATCAGTGTTGAGCCAGAACGACTACCCAGATCCTCAGGTTAGGCTCAGTTGATTTCATTATTTAAAAATAGCATTTCATATTGCTTTTGATTTTTGAGCATTGTGTATAAATGAACATTGGGCTGTTTCAGTGGCAGAAATTTTATTATATAGGATGAAATTTTAAAAACAAATTTATTCTGATACCAGACTGAAGTCACTATCATGCTTTATTCATAATTAAAATTAAGTTTAATAGTTAGCTAGTCTACAAACTGTTATACCTTGTAGTTGAAAACTGTTTAATTAAAATGCCACAGCAATAGAAAGAACAGTTTTACCATGAATTGAGACTGGAACTAAGAAACAGAATTTATCTGCCAAAAGTTTTTTTTCTAACTGGAGAAATTGATTTGGAAAAGCAAATAGTGAAATATCCAAGTTTAAGAAATGACTATAAACTCAGGAGGTATAGTAAAATGCTGCAGTAATCAAGATAAACTTCAGAAGGAGGTAATATATCTCCAGATGGCCAGAAATGTAGCAGGTAAGCAAGCCTAAGTTCATTTATTTTACAATTATTTATTAAATGTCTCCCACGTGCCGGGCATAGTCCCCGCAGTCTGGGGGTACAGTACTAAATAAAACAGACCACAGTCTCTGTCTTCCTGGAACTTACACTTTAATGGGGTTGGAGGGAACTGACAGCACGCACAAAAAGGATATTAGAAGGTGATAAATTCTATGGAGAAAAAGTGTGAATGGGAGACAGAGAGCTAGTGCTGGTGAGTGAGAAGTTATAATTTTAAAAAGGCTATTCATGAAGACTTCACTGAGAAGCCAGCAATGGAGCAGGTAAAGACGCTGGCCTTATGGATCTATCCGGGGAAACTGTTCTTCAAGCAGATAGAAGAGTTAAGTGCAAGACTTAAACCAGGAGCATGTTTGCCATATTTGAGGAACAGCCTTAGAAGTCAGTGTGGCTGGAGCCAGTGAAGAGTAGGAGAATATGGGGAGCCAGAGTGTATCACCCTAAATAGGCCACTATAAGAATTTTGGCTTTTATTTTAAGTGAAATGGGGAGCTATTAGAGGGTTTGATCAGAGGAGTGATGTGATAATGACTTATATGTTTAAAAGAATCCTCTGGTTACTCTTTTTCAAAGACTAAGGGTGGAAGTGGGCAGCGGTGAAGAGGGAGACCAGTTAGGAGGCTGTACAGTAGTTGGCAGTAGTTCCAAGTGAGCAGTAATGGAGGTTTGGACCAGGGTGATAGAAGCAGAGGTAGTGAGAAATGATAGAATTCTGTACATATGTTGAAGATGGAGCCAGTAATATTCTTGATTAGATTGGATGTAGACTAAGAGAAAGAAAAGAGTCAAGGATGAATCCAAGACTGTACAGTTGATTTAAACAATTAGAAAAATAGAGTCACCATTAACTGACAGCATATTCTGTGGGTAGAGCAGATATTGTGGGGAAAATGGGAAGAATATTCCCCCAAATCCATTTAAATTTGGTTTAATTGAATTTGGTTTAATTGAATTTTGCCACTGTTATTGTTTTCTTTTTGATTTCTGCTGTCTTTATTAATTTCTTCTAGGTGAAGGCTGAGATAATTCAAGATCTTTCTTTTCTAATATAGGCATTTAGTGCTATAAAATTTCCCCTAAGTACAGGCATACCTTGGAGATACTGTGGTTTCAGTTCCAGACCACTGCAATATTGCAAAAAGCCAGTCACACAAATTTTTTGGTTTCCCAATGAGTATGAAAGTTATGTTTATAAACAACATTGGAGTCTATTAAGTGTGCAATAGCATTATGTCTAAAAAAATTGTATATACCTTAATTTAAAAATACTTTATTGCTAAAAAATGTTAACTCTCATCTGAGCCTTCAGCGAGTCCTGATCTTTTTACTGATGCAGGGTCTTGTCTCAGTGTTGACGGCTGCTGACTGATCAGGGTGGTGGCGGCTGAAGGTTGGGGTGGCTGTGGCCATTTCTTAGAATAAGACAGCAGTGAAGTTTGTCACATCGATTGACTCTTCCCTTCAAGAACAATTTTTCTGTAGTACGCAATGCTGTTTCATAGCATTTTATCCACAGTAGAACTTCTTTCAAAATTGGAGTCAGTCCTCTCAAATCCTGTTGCTGCTTTATCAACTGAGTTTATGCATTATTCTGAATACTTTGTTGTCATTTCAAAATCGTCACAGCATCTTCATGAGGAAGAGTTTCCATCTCAAGAAACCATTTTCTGGGACTTCACTGGTGGTCCAGTGGTTAAGACTCTGCACTTCCAGTGCAGAGGGCGCAGGTTCATCCCTGGTCGGGGAAGTTCCGCATGCCGAACGGTGCAGCCAAAAAACAAACAAAAAGAAACCACTTTCTTTGCTCCTTCATAGGAAGCAACTCCTTATGCGTTCAAGTTTTATCATGAGATTGCAGCAATTCACTCACATCTTCAGGCTCCACTTCTAATTCTAGTTTTCTTGCTGTTTCCACCACATCTGCAGTTACTTGTTCCACTGAAGTCTTGAACTGCTCAAAGTCACCCATGGGGGTTGGAATCAACTTCTTCCAAACTCCTGTTAATGTTGATATTTTAATCTCTTCCCATGAATCATGAATGTTCTTAACAGCATCTAGAATGGTGAGTCTTTTCCAGAAGGTTTTCAATTGACTTTTCCCAGATCCATCAGAGGAATCACTGTATATGGCAGCTTTATGAAATGTATTTATTCAATAATAAGACTGAAAGTCGAAATAACTCCTTGATCCATGGGCTGCAGAATGGATGTTGTTGTTAGCAGGCATGAAAACAACATTACTCTTGTACATCTCCATCAGAGCTCTTGCATGGCCAGGTGCATTGTCAATGAGCAGAAATATTTTGAAAGGAATCTTTTTCTGAGCAGTAGGTCTCAAACAGTAGGCTTAAAATATTCATTAAATCATGTTGTAAACAGATGTGCTGTCGTCCAGGCTTTATTGTTCAACTGTTAGAGCACAGGCAGAGTAGATTTAGCATAATTCTTAAGGATCCTAGGATTTTCAGAATGGTAAGTAAGCATTGGCTTCAACTTAAAGTCACCAGCTGCATTAGCCCTTAACAAGAGAGTCATCTTGCCCTTTGAAGCTTTGAAGCCAAGGCATTGACTTCTGCTCTCTAGCTATGAAAGTCCTAGAGGGCATCTTCTTCCAAAGAAGACTGTTTTGTCTACACTGAAAATCTGTTGTTTAGTGTAGTCACCTCCATTATAATTCTTAGCTAGATCTTCTGGATAACTTGCTGTAGCTTCTACATCAGCACTTGCTGCTTCACTTTGCAATTTTATGTTATGGAGACAGCTTCTTTTCCTAAGCTTCATGAACCAGCCTCTGCTACCTTCACACGTTTCTTCTGCAGCTTCCTCACCTCTCTCAGCCTTCACTGAGGAGAGTTAGGGCCTTGCTCTGGATTAGACTTTGGCCTAAGAGAAAGTTGTGGTCTGATCTTCTGTTCAGACCACTCAAACTTACTCCAGGTTAGCAATAAGGCTGTTTAGCTTTCTTATTATTCATGTGGTCACTAGAGTAGCACTTTTAATTTCCCTCAAGAACTTTCCCTTTGCATTCACAATTTGGCTGACTGGCACACGAGGCCTAGGTTTGGTTCTGTCTTGGCTTTTGACATGCCTTCCTCACTAAGTTTAATCATTTCTAGCTTTTAACATAAAGTGAAAGATGTGTGACTCTTCATTTCACTTGAATATTTAGAGGTTATCGTAGGGTTATTAATTGGCCTAATTTCAATGTCGTTGTGTCTTAGGGAATAGGGTGGCCTGAGGAGAGGAACAGGAACGGCCAGTTGGTAGACCAGTCAGAAGTTGCACAACATCTATCAGTTAAGTTCACCAGCTTATATGGGTGAGGTTCATGGTGCCCCAAAACAATTACAATAGTAACATCAAAGCTCACTGATGACAGATCACCATAATAAATATAAAAATAATGAAAACGTTTGAAATATCGTGAGAATTACCAAAATGTGATACAGAGATACAAAGTGAGCAAATGCTGTTAGAAAAATGGCTCTTGATAGACTTGCTGGGTGCAGCGTTGCCACAAACCTTCGGTTTGTGAAAAGCACAATATCTGCAAAGCACAATAAACGGAAGTGCAATAAAACAAAGTATGCCTGTACTGCTTTAACATGCAAGATACTTTCTAGTTTCTCTTTTGATCTTTGCATCATTGGGTTATTTAATCTTTGTTACTTAGTTTCTAAATATTTGGAGATTTTTCCCAGAGACTTTGTTATTAATTTCTAATTTAATCCCATAGCAGTCAGGAACTATAGTTATATACTATGATAGAGATATACTATGTATATCTCAAATCCTGTCCTGTCACCCAGAATATATCTAGTCTATCTGGGTAAATATTCTCTATGTACTTGAAAAGAATGTGCATTCTACTGTTTTTGGTTGGAGTATTCTATTCATGTCGGTTAGGCCAGGTTAGTTGGTAGTGTTGTTCGCATCTTCTGTATTTTACTGATTTGTTGTCTACTTGTTCTGTCAATTTTTGAGAAAGAGATATTGAAATCTCGGGCTATAATTGGGTTTGTCTGTTTCTCCTTGCAGAAGTTTTTGCTTCATGTAATTTGAAACTCTATTATTAGTTATGTAAACATTTAGAATTATTGTGTCCTCTTGGTGAGTTGATCCCCTTTATAATTATAAAATGACCTGCTTTGTCTGTGATAATATTATTTTTTGCTCTGAAATCTGGTTTGTCTATACATTAGTTTTGGATTGGTGTTAGCATGGTATATCTCTTGCATTCTTTTACTTTTAACCTATTGTCTCTACATTTGAAGTAGGCAGCATATAGTTGGTCTTACTGTTTCATTCAATCTGATCATTTCTGCCTTCATTTGGGGATTTAGAGCATTCACATTTAATGATGTGGTTAGACTTAAATCTATCATCTTGATATTTGTGCTCGATTTGCCCCATCATTTTTTTTTTCTTTTTCTCTTAATTAATTTTGGATTATTTAAACCTTTTTTAGGATTTCATTTTGTCTCCTTTGTTAGCTTATTACTGTAACACTTTTTAAAAAATTTTAGTGGTTGTTTTAAGATTTATAATTTTATCCTTAATTTTAAGCTGTATTTTTAAGTGACATTATACCACTTCACGTATAGTATAAGAGCGTTACAGTAGTATACTTTCTTCTGTCTTGACCTTTGTGCTATGGTTGTCATACATTTTATTTTTATATATGTTACAAATCCCATTCTACATTGTTATCAGTAAAACATCAGTTATCTTTTAAAGAGATTTAAATAATAAGAAAAATATCTTAGATTTTTATGGCCATTGTACTCATATCTTAAACCAATGTAGCTACCATTTCTTGTGCTCTTCATCCTTTTTTATAGATCCATGTTTTCATCTAGTATCATTTTCTTTCTATGTAAAGAACTTCCTATAATATTTCTTATAGTATGGCACTGCTGGTGATGAATTCTTTCATCTTTTTTATGTCTGGAAAAGCATTTCATTTTAGTTATTGGAAGTTATTTTTTCTGGGCATAGAATTCTAAATGACATTTCTTTTCTTTCAGTTACTTTAAAGTTGTTGCTCCACTGTATTCTCACTTGCATTGGTTCCCTTTTCCCCTGGTTTTGAGCAGTTTGATTATGATGTGCCTTTGTGTAGTTTTCTTCATGTTTCTTGTGCTTGAGGATTTTTGAGCTTCTTGGATATGTGGGTTTATACTTTTAATCAAATTTAGAAAAAATTTCAGCCATTATTTTTTCAAATCTTTTTTTTCTGTCCTCCCTATTTTTTTTCCAAAGACTTCAAGTAAATGTATATTAGGCTACTTGAAGTTGTCTCCTAGCTTACTGAGGCTCTATTTATTATTTTTTAATAATTATCTGTTCTCTCTGCATTTCAATTTGGGTTGTTATTATTGTTTACTAAACTTTTCTTTGGCTGTGTCTAATCTGCAGTTAACCCATCCAGTATAGTTTTCAGCTCTAGAAGTTCAATTTGGATTTTGTTTTTGGTATCTTCCAAGTCTCTACTTATTTTTTTTAAACAATATAATAACTGTGTTAACATGTTTGTTGACATCTGTGTCAGTTCTGGGTCAGTTTTGATTGATTTTTGCATTCACTGTAAGTTTTGACTGAATGGCAGACATTGTGAATTTTTACCTTGTTGAGTATTATATGCATATTTTTGGATTCCTATAAATATTTTTGAGCTTTGTTCTGGGAAACAGGTTACTTGGAAACAATTTCATCATGTTGAGTCTTGCTTTTAAGATTTGTTAGGCTTCTAAGATTAGTCTGGGGTTAATTAATTCCCCACTACAGAGGCAAGGTCTTTCTGTATATTCTGCTGTAGGGGTCAGCAAAACTATTGGTAAATCTGACTCTCAGGCTGTATTTGTAAATAAAGTTTTATTGGCACACAGCAATATACACTCACTTACATATGTCTATGGCTGCTTTTATACTACCACAGCAGAGTTGAGTAGTTGCAACAGAGATCATATGGCCCTCAAAATGTTTACTGTCTGCCCCTTTTTAGAAACAATTTACCAATCCCTGCTTTATCCAGTGGCTCATGATACATGAGGTTTTCCAGCTTGGCTGTTGTAATTAGACACTATTTCTGGCCCTGCTTGAGCACTGGGCACTCTAATACTTTCAAGTGGTTCTTGTCCCAGTCGTTTCTCAAAAGAATGTGCTGATCAGTATTCAGCTGAATACTTGAGCAAGTCCCTGTAACGGTCTCTGGAATTCTGTCTCTGTGCAGCTCTCTTCTCTTCAGTACTCAGTCCCATGAACTCTAGTCACCTTGGTCTCCCTAGACTCTCAACCCTCTGTCTTCCACAGCTCAGAGAGTCTGCCAGGTTCTGCCTGGATTACCCATCCTTGTAGTGTGACTTGGAAGCTCTCTTAAGGTAGTGAGTTGGGGCAGTGATTGCGCTCACTTTGCTTTGTTCCTCTTCACTCAAGACAGTGGTCTTTTGTTACCTGGTGTTGATTGTCTTGCAGACCATTGTTTTATGTATTTTGTCTGGTTTTCAGTTGTTTCTTATTTAAAGAAATGCGGAAATAATCTATAAAGATTAATGATTTTTAGTAAGCAAGATTTAAGTAAGCATGTAACTTTCTTCTGGAATTTTTTGAGATATAATTGACATACAACTATAGTTAATATTACTGTATTGTATATTTTGTAACTTATTGACATCATAAGTAATTGTACCTTAGATTGTCATTTTTCTGAATTAACCAAGTTAGAAACAGCTTTGGAGGGAAAAGCTGGGGTTAGGGCAGTCTCAAAATCTCGTAGTCATACCAGAGTTCTCTGGTAAATTCATGACCTAAACAGAAGGGTTTTTGAGGGCTTTGGTGCCCCACACAGGAGTTTTTTGGTAAGGTAAAGTGTGCGAACCTATGAGTTGCACCCTCATATATAAGTTTTCCTTGATCTTAAAAAAGTCTAAATCTAAAGAGAATACCCCAGACTAGCCTTGAGGAATAGCCTTAAAAGCCCTCCCAGGAGAATCTAGAAGCATCAGAAAACACTCACAACAGGCTAAAATCATTTGTTTCCCATTGAAAAAAATAGAAATGGCTTTCAATATTTTTAAGATGCTGTGTTTAACATTGAAAATGTAGGAATGCTATGAATCTTCTCCAGCTGTTAATAAGTTTCTTGGGGGTAAAACAAAGTTACTAGATTTTTACTTTTTATTAGCTATACTTAGTTATGAACTGTATATTGTCATATATACCAACAAATGTGTATCAGCATATGTACATAACAAAAAAGGAAAAATTTTATTATTTCACAGTTATAGGAAGCAATGTAAACTGATAGGAAACCCCTGGACCTGTTATTCAGTTGACTAGATTGTTATCTTGGGTTCTGCCCCATTAGTCCTCAAGTTCCTCATCTATAGAATGGGAAGGCGGGTTAATGGAGTTGAACAGGATATTCCCAAAACGCTTTACAATTCTAAAAAATTCTGAGTTTTTATTATTTTAATGAGTAGAACTATGGGTCAAATACTCGTTAACAAGTTTACTGCTTGTTATGCATGGGAAGTCTGTTTTTCTCCCACATGGTAATTAAAGCTTTCTACCCTTGAAGTCACGGGTGCTCTGAATTGGTAAAGAAGACTAGAATTTACTATGTGGTTATAAAAGTCCTTTCATTACGGGGTTAAGTAATGGTGAGAAATGTGACCTCTACTGTTTAGTGCAAGATCTTTTTAATATACAGAGGCATTGTTCTTTTTGGTATAATAATGAAAGCATTCATTATATCTAGCTTTTGGTTCTAATCTGTATAGAATCAGTTGTTTGATAATGTAGTATGACCCTGATTGCAATTCGTGGGGGGAAGGAGTGGTTGTAGTTGCTGTTAAGACCCTAATTATAATATTTCTTTTGCACTTTCAAGATGAACTTCATTTTATCAATGCTTGTGAAGTAGGAGTAATTGAATTCCTTCAGGATTTACTGTTGGGTAATCACTGATGACATACTTCTTTTTAGATTTTTGTGATTAGCTATCAATATAATTTGATCCAGCTACTTTCTCTTTGTGGTCATATTATTGTTAGTGAGAACTGAAAATGTCTTTTGTGCTTCAATTAATCATCCAGTTATTTGCTTCTTGAAGGCCATGATTACCTAAGTTTAGAATTACTTGCTAGATTTTAAGATTTTATTTAGTATTTAAAAATGAAAATTTTTATATTTGTGAGCATATTTTAACATTTAATTCTTAAAGGGAATATAGTCATTCTACTGTAACTACCTGTAGAAAATAGGACAATTTCTGTATTATCTTTGATCATTTTAAGCTTGATTATCAGAATTTTGAAATTCTATTCTTCCTTAGCCCTGTTTACATACAAATCTTTTCACTGTAGTACGAGGAGAAATGAGGGTCCCTGAAGAAGCTCTAAAGGTAAAAAGTTTTTACTTATTTCTTTTGTAAATCTACCATTTACTAGGGTTGATTTCACTCACGTATATTTCACTTCCATTTTAAAATGTTTTATAGCACGAGAAGTTTACCATTCAGCTTCAATTGTCCCAAAAATCTTCAGAATCAGAATTATTGAAATCTGCGTGTGCCAAAAGCATAGATTCAAAGGTAGCAGATACCGCGGCAGAAGTGCCACACAAAGCTACAGAAGCACTAAAATCTGAGGAAAAAGCCATAGGTAAGTTAACCTCTTTCAAAATATCATATTTATACTCGATTATGAAGAAATTGCATGCTTTGTTCTCAAAAGCTTGGCCATATCCTTATAAAAATAATGATAATAATGACAATTTCAGAGTGGGTTTTAATGCAGCCAGGGCTTCATTAGAAAGCATTATAAAACATATAATTATATGGCAGTTGTATGTAGGTGTGTTTAATATGTTTAAATATTTGAGGAAAGTACATATAATTTGCCTTACGGTATTTTTATTATTTCATGTTTGCTACTTTTTTTTCTGGATTGTAACTGAAATGAATGAAAAGGAAATGTCCAGTAATGCCTACATCATCATAATTATCGTATTTATAGTATTCCAGGAACTGTAAAAAATATTTTATATAGATAATCCCATTCATACAAAAGCAATTTTTAAAACTGCTAGACATTACCAGATTGCTCAAATATAAATCTGTTAGTCCAGTTAACAACTAGTTTAAATTTAGTTACTGTGCAATGCCCTTAGGTTTTAAAAAAAGTAAAAAATGGTCACTTACAGGAAAATTTAGTTTTGTCTTTCATATTTAGATTTATGAGCCATTTCTGTATACCAAAGAACTAATTACACTTTGACAAAAAGCTATTGAGCTATAGCAGTTTACATTACTTAGATAATAGCCAATGCAGAATTTCATTTATTTCATCATGTTCAATATTGAATGAGATTCACAAATACTAAGTTATTCAACTTAGAGTACTTTTCAACTATCTAGACTATACAGTTGACCCTTGAACAACACTGCTTTGAACTATACAGGTCCACTTATATGCAGATTTTTTTTCAGTAGTAAACACTACAATACTACAGGATCCACTTTAGTTGAATCTACGAATGTGGAACTGCATATATGGGGGGACTGTGGACTTGGAAGGCTGACTATAAGTTATACTCGAATTTTCAACTGCAGGGAGGGTTGAGGCTCCTAACCCCGTGTTGTTCAGGGGTCAGCTGTACTTTTTCATTTAATAAATCAACTGGGCAATTCTAGCATTCTGCAAAAGCATTTTTTTTCCTGTTTCATATGCTTTAGACAGATTTTTCCCACCTCTTTCCAGATACTTCTGCTATGCCCCGTGGTACTCCATTATATGGGCAGCCATCATGGTGGGGGGATGATGAGGTGGATGAACAAAGAGCTTTCAAGTCAAATGGCAAACCTGAAGAGAAAAATCATGAAACTGGAACATCAGGTAAAAAAATCTCAGACTATGACGTTAAGTAGGTATTTTAGGAAGAACTTATCATCAAAGCAAAAATCTGTCTACCCTTAAAAGAGATGTTTCCTATTCTTTATATGATAAAAATAGTTGATGAATGTTTTAATGACATTGTCATTTTAAATTAAATTTATTTATTATGAATGATTCTCTCATAAAGTATTAATTCTAATATCTTTGTAAATCACTTTTATTTAAAATATTTTTCCTTATTTAACTTATTTATGAGGGTGTTAAAACTTGATATATAGTTAAATAATATAATTTGGCATTTTAAGTATTTTTAAATAATTATTAAAATGTTTTAATTACACCAAAATAGTAAATACAAACTAGTTTTGTGTGTTTTCATTAGATTCACAAACATATAATCATATTTTTAAATGAAACTTTATTATGTTCAAAATGTTGTATGAAGTTTAAAACTTCTTTAAAATCTCAGCGTGCCCAATTTGTTGGGGTATGTTAGCAACAAGATTAGCTGTTCAGCAGCCAGAATGAAGAAATAATTCTGGATCACATTCTCAGATTAATAGTCAAGGAACATAATCTTTTGTTGCTGGAGAAGTTTAGTAATGAACTAAGTGAAAAGCCAGAAAATCAAGATTTCCAGGAAATAAATGGAGGTATCAGTTGTCTGTCACATAAGGACTTGACAAGGACATCAACACTGAAGGATGAACAGCCAGTTTCCGTGATAATAGCAGATAAGGATTAGAACTGGAGGAATTAAATACAGGCACCAGGGAGCAGTATGGAAAGCCAACTTTGAGTGAAGGATAGATTCCATCAGAAGTCCTGTCAACTTTCTACCTTTGACCATAATTCTACAAGATAAATAAGAGATTTTTCTTAGCTGGAGAATAAGAGCACTGGTTCTTAAATATGCTCTAATTTTACCAGGATACAAGTCTTAGAAAGCTGGCCTTATCAACTTGATCTCAAAGTGCCCCAAACTGAAAGTTGTGAACTTTGCAAATAAATTCCCATCTCAGTTTCCTTGTTTCTGTGGCCAACATGGTTTTTTCTTCATGTTCAAGCTCAGAAACTTAGTATTATTTAGCATACCCTCAAATGCAAATAATAGAAATGCCACCTGAGACTAAACAGGAAGGAAATCTACTGGCTTAAATAAGTAACTGAACCTCTTCAGCATTGGTTAATGCAGCATCTCAATGGTGTCATCAGCTAGCTATTTTCTCTCGGACTCTCTGCCCTTCTATTCACAGTGGCTGCATACTGAGGGAGTTTCCCCTCGTACTCATAGGCTGCTTGCCAGTAGCAGTTGGAGTGCATGCTACTTTGATCACATCCAGTGGGAAATAGCAAAGGTCGCTTCTAGAAGAACCCCTGGAAACTTTCCCCAAAGTTTTCAAAACATTTGTCATCTCATTAGCCTCTCATGGGTTCAGGAGTAGGTCACCTGCTTACTTCTGAACCAATCCCTGGCAAGGGTTATGAGATTATCCTTAAGCCAATCGTACCCATCCTGAAGCTGAATATGGGGCTAGTTTTCCCCTAAGGCACATGAGCTGTATCAGGAAAGAGTTAGAGATACCAGGGAATGTTGGAGTTCTTTTAGGAGGGAGGAACAGGAAATGCATTTTGGAAGGCAGTCAAGAATGTCTACTTTATATGAAATCTTTGTGTCTTCCCTTCCTTTCACCTCATCTATTATATTGCCTACTTCTGTTGCCCTTTTTTTCCATTGAATCATAATTGAACTATTTCCAGTTTCAACCCTTCTGCAGTTCATTTTGTATAATAAATCTAAGCTGTCGTTTATTTCCTTTCTTTAAGAGACTACAGTAGCTTCCTTTTGCTTGCCAAATAGATATTATGTCAAAGTTCTCTCTAATTTTGTTCCACTTTCCTTAGCCTTGTATCCCACTACCAGTTGTATAGTGCTCTCTCCCAGTGCATTTCCACATAAAGTAGACTAATTCTTGCCTGCTCTTCTCCCACAGACATGTATACACATAAATCAGGTAGTATAAAATTCTAAAGGATATGTCTGTTTATATGTATTGCTAATATGTAACACTTTCCTTCAGTATTTTGTGTGTATGCCTTCTCATCTAAACTATAAGTTCCTTACTTCAGGGATCCCATATTATATTATCATTGTGTACTAGAGCCACCTAGGAGAAAGAGAGAGAGGGAGAGAGAGAAGGGGAGGGGGAGAGAGAGAGGAAGGAAGGGAGAGAGAAAGAGAGAGAGAGAGGGGAGAGTAAGAAAAAAAAATGTACTAATAATTAGGTGGTTAACCTAGAAGAAAACACAGCAGAATTTAACTGTTGCCAAATTCTGAAAATAATTGTAATACTGAGTTTATCTAGCCATTAAAGATCCTTCCACCCTCACACACAAAACAACTTCTGAAATCTGAAATACATATCTTCTAGAATACAATGAATGTAATTACAATAAATGGAAATACAGTAAATGTAATTTTCGTACTGGAGACAGAACCATGATTTATTAACAACAGCTAACACTTCAGTGGTGCTTGCTTTATCCAGACACTCTTCTTAGTGCCCTGCATATGTTTAATCATTTAATCCTCTCACAGCGATACCTAAAAGTAGTTACTGTTATCATCCCCATTTTATAAATAAGGAAACGGCGGCAAGGTGATGTGAGTTTATTCACAAGGTCACCCTGCTAGCAAATAGTGTAGCTGGGATTCGAACCCCCGTAGCCTGACTCTCGAGTCCATGCTCTTAACCACAAACAGTTAACATTTCAGCCATCATTACACACATACACACACACACACACACACACACACACACACACACACACACAGATTCACTCCAAAAGAATATACTTCGTAGAGTATAAAGATTAAAACAAGCACTCCAAAACCAAATTGACATAAAAAATTGATCTCTCATACCTAAGTGTAATGAAATGAATTTCAAACTGTGAAGCATCCAGTAGTAATTTCATCCGTGTGAATGAAACTAAATTCTTAAATGATTACCAGCTTGTGTGCCGTGTCTCATTGAGTATCTTTTCTGCCAGATGACAAAAGCTGTCTCATAATCTTGGGATTATTTTTGAGTTAGAAGGAATTAAGTGATGTACGTCTTTTGTTAAGTAACTTGAAGCACTCTGTCAGATTCAGCTGATTAAAAGCCTTAATGAGAGTCTCATTTGCTTTCTTATATTAGTATGAGGATATTATTGTTCCAGATTTATCATTTGTAGTTTTTTTAAAATATAGGGTGAGAGAAACAGTTTACTAATCTGAAATAATTTATGATGCCAGCAGATATTGTAGAATCAAATTTGAAAATGTATATTGAATGCTATTTCACTTGGTCATTTTGAAATTAAGGTTTTTTGTAGTGTTTCAGATTATGAAATATAAATGATTAGTTTATTTGTTCTCTAAGCATGCTTTTTTGGTAAAAGCAAAAAGTGATTTGCTTCTTGGTTACCAATTTTTAGAATGTAAAATCTTAGTATTTATTTTGAAAAGTGAACATTCCAGAAAGGATAATAGAGTATCTACTACCTAGTAACTTTTTATGTCCGTTTCTGTGGGTCCATGTGTATCCAGAATCTCCTACCAATTTACCTTAAAGCCCAAAGAAACCTAGAAGCAAATATTAGAGCAATCAAGTTCTCCTGAAATTGTGTGAATATTTGAGTCCTATTAAAGGAGAATTTGTCCTCATTTTAGTTCAGGTATGCTCTTCTACCTTCTAACTTGGTTTAAACAGTTTCAACATT
This sequence comes from Eubalaena glacialis, assembly GCF_028564815.1. Taxonomy (NCBI): domain Eukaryota; kingdom Metazoa; phylum Chordata; class Mammalia; order Artiodactyla; family Balaenidae; genus Eubalaena; species Eubalaena glacialis. The sequence goes on from NC_083718.1 coordinate 29,229,038, forward strand.
TTTTAGGTTACAATTAAAGGCCTTTAAGTGTTGCATACATTTTGAAAAGGTGTGTACAACTGTGAAGAGTAGATTTTTGGCTCTTTCACACTGATTTTTAATCTAATTAAACTAAATTTGAAAACTTTTGAGTTGTAGTTCCTTTTTGGTAAAAGGAGTTTCCCAGTCTTTGTAATTTGAAGTACTTGAATATACTAGGTTGGATGGATATCTTAAGCAGAATTTGCCTTCATAATTATAGTCTTTATTATCTCGAAACAGCTTAATATTTCATTTAATTTAGTACAGAAGAATGAGGGGAACATATTTTCTGAATTATGTATATTATAAGGTTCCCTGGAAGGTCACACAATCATAAAATACCTTAAGAATTTAAGGATATTGCTCTTCTGATTTAGATAAACATAATTAATTCTAGCATAATCAGTTATTAAATACTTTTAAATATCTAGCAATTGAGATTAATAATAAAATATTGGTATAAATAAAATATTAGTATTTTAGTATATAATTTAGTTTACTTTAGTATAAACAAAATAGGTTTTGAAGAGAAATGCATGTTAAATTCATAAATTTCAGAATATGTTTTGCCAGTGTACTGAGAGAGGAAAGCTGTTTTATTTTTCTATATTAATTTAGAAGACCCCTAATAATTTTTCTAGTGGGCGTACAATTCCCAAATATACTAGGCCCACAGTTTATCTGGTTTTATCATCTTCAGAGAAATGAATTCCTCTACATAATGAATTTTCCAGATGACTGAACTTTACTTTTACAACTGAAATTTTTTTTTAAGTTTAACCATTTCCTAAATTTCTATTAAATGAATTACCAATGTCATTGCCTTCTTAAGCACAGAAGGCTAAATATAATTTAAATGTTTGCTTTATGACTCAGAAGCATCATTATGAACATCAGTGATTGAACTGTGATACATTACAATGATGCCTTTGGGAGACTTGAAGTATGTAAGACTGCTGCATATACTGAATGAATGGTTCTGAACTACTGTGTTTTTGAGGCATGTGTCTGCTCTTGATTGTTTTTTGACTTATCTCGACCACTTGACTCTTCTTAGTGCAATATGTCTGACCTTAATCCTTGCTTTTACATCTCCTCCAGATTTGCCACAAATATGAGGATATAGGTGTTGTCATATCTGTCTTGGGTTTTTTATTTTAGAGTTAGATTTTGGGTTTTAGTTTCTTGTTTCCCTAATTAGCTATGTTGAAGAGTTGGAGGAGGAAAAGTAAGAGAAACATTTATTTTTGTGCCTACTTTGTGCCAGACTTTTTCTGGATAACTTATCTCACTGAATCTTCACAACAATCTTATGGGTAGATATTATTTTCTCATTTTACAATGAGGAAAATGAGAATTAAGGACTGATAGAGACAGGACTTACCTGATTTCAAATCTTCTCCCGACTTTCCACTAATCATATCATATATGCTGCCTTTCCACTCTGTTGTGCTGCTTGACATTGTTAGATAAGCGATTTTTGGTTAAATTAGGTGTTAACTTGTATAAGTCTCAGGGTTTCTAGTCCTTGGAGTAAAGGCAGTTTTGAAGTAGGACTAACTTAGGAAATAATAATCTTAAAAGTAGTTATGTGCAGTTGTTGATCTCTGCTTTTTTAATGTGTTATAATGTGAAAGCATATTAAAAGTATGTCAGTATTAACTGTGAAGTTTTTTTCACAAGGGAGGAAAATTGGGAACATACTCATTTGAATTGTGAATGACAAGTAAATGATAAATGCTATACCCCTGGGCCAGCTTTTTGTAGTTATTGCTTCATAGTTCAGCCACATCATTTTATTTGGGTATTGAGGTAGTGGTAGTAGGAAACTACTAACCCTTGTCTTCAGGGTTACTCTGTTACCTGTAAGGACGTGGAAAGAAAAATGAATAAATGAATGAATAAATGACAATAGATAGGATAGGTTTATTTATTTATTTATTTATTTATTTATTTATTTAACATCTTTATTGGAGTATAATTGCTTTACATTGTGTTAGTTTCTGCTGTATGACGAAGTGAATCAGCTATACATATACTTACATCCCCATATCCCCTCCCTCTTGCGTGTCCCTCCCACCCCTCTAGGTGGTCACAAAGCACCGAGCTGATCTCCCTGTGCTATGTGGCTGCATCCCACTAGCTGTCTGTTTTACATTTGGTAGTGTATATATGTCCATGCCACTCTCTCACTTCGTCCCAGCTTATCCTTCTTTCTCCCTGTGTCCTCAAGTCCATTCTCTATGTCTGCATCTTTATTCCTGTCCTGTCCCTAGGTTCTTCAGAACTTTTTTTTTTTTTTTAGATTCCATTTATACACGTTAGCATATGGTATTTGTTTTTCTCTTTCTGACTTACTTCACTCTGTATGACAGATTCTATGTCCATCCACCTCACTACAAATAACTCAATTTCATTTCTTTTTATGGATGAGTAATATTCCATTGTATATATGTGCCACATCTTCTTTATCCATTCATCTGTAGATGGACACTTAGGTTACTCCCATGTCCTGGCTATTGTAAATAGTGCTGCAACGACCGTTGTGGAACATGACTTTTTTTGAATTATGGTTTTCTCAGGGTATATGCCCAGTACTGGGATTGCTGGGACATATGGTACTTCTATTTTTAGTATTTTAAGGAACCTCCATACTGTTCTTCATAGTGGCTCTATCAATTTACATTCCCACCAACAGTGTAAGAGGGTTCCCTTTCCTCCACACCCTCTCCAGCATTTATTGTTTGTAGATTTTTTGATGATGGCCAGTCTGACCAGTGTGAGGTGATACCACATTCTGGTTTTGATTTGTATTTCTCTAATAATTACTGACGCTGAGCATCCTTTCGTGTGTTTGTTGGCAATCTGTATATCTTCTTTGGAGAAATGTCTAGTTAGGTCTTCTGCCTGTTTTTGGATTGGGTTGTTTGTTTTTTTAATATTGAGCTGTGTGAACTGCTTGTATATTTTGGAGATAATGCTTTGTCATTTGCTTCATCTGCAAATATTTTCTCCCATTCTGAGGGTTGTCTTTTCATCTTGTTTATGGTTTCCTTTGCTGTGCAAAAGCTTTTAAGTTTCGGTAGGTCCCATTTGTGCGTTTTTGTTTTTATTTCCATTTCTCTAGGAGGTGGGTCAAAAAGGATCTTGCTGTGATTTATGTCATAGAGTGTTCTGCCTATGTTTTCCTCTAAGAGTTTTATAGTGTCTGGCCTTACATTTAGGTCTTTAATGCATTTTGAGGTTTTTTTTTGTGTATGGTGTTAGGGAGTGTTCTAATTTCATTCTTTCACATGTGGCTGTCCAGTTTTCCCAGCATCACTTATTGAAGAGGCTGTCTTTTCTCCATTGTATGTTCTTGCCTCCTTTATCAAAGATAAGGTGACCGTATGTGCGTGGGTTTATCTCTGGGCTTTCTGTCCTGTTCCGTTGATCTATATTTCTGTTTTTGTGCCAGTACCATACTGTCTTGATGACTGTAGCTTTGTAGTATAGTCTGAATTCAGGGAGCCTGATTCCTCCAGCTCTGTTTTTCTTTGGCAGGATTGCTTTGGCTCTTCGGGATCTTCTGTGTTTCCACACAAATTGTGAAATTTTTATTCTAGTTGTGTGAAAAATGCCATTACTAGTTTGATAGGGATGGCATTGAATCTGTAGATTGCTTTGGGTAGTAGAGTCATTTTCACAGTGTTGACTCCTCCAGTCCAAGAACATAGTATATCTCTCCATCTGTTTGTGTCATCTTTAATTTCTTTCATCAGTGTCTTATAGTTTTCTGCATACAGGTCTTTTGTCTCCTTAGGTAGGTTTATTCCTGGCTATTTTATTTTTGTTGCAATGGTAAATGGGAATGTTCCCTTAATTTCTCTTTTATATTTTTCATCATTAGTGTATAGGAATGCAAGAGATTTTTGTGCATTAATGTTGTATCCTGCTACTTTACCAAATTCATTGATTAGCTCTAGTAGTTTTCTAGTAGCATCTTTAGGATTCTCTATGTATAGTATCATGTCATCTGCAAACAGTGACACCTTAATTCTTCTTTTCTGATTTGGATTCCTTTTATTTCATTTTCTTCTCTGACTGCTGTGGCTAAAACTTCCAAAACTATGTTGAATAATAGTGGTGAGAGTGGGCAACCTTGTCTTGTTCCTGATCTTAGAGGAAATGTTTTCAGTTTTTCACCATTGAGAACGATGTTGGCTGTGGGTTTGTCATATATGGACTTTATTATGTTGAGATAAGTTCCCTCTATGCCCACTTTCTTGAGAGTTTTTATCATAAAAGGGTGTTGAATTTTGTCGAAAGCTTTTTCTGCATCTGTTGAGATGATCATATGTTTTTTCTCCTTCAATTTGTTAATATGGTTTATCACATTGATTGATTTGCATATATTGAAGAGTCCTTGCATTCTTGGGATAAACCCCACTTGATCATGGTGTATGATCCTTTTAATGTGCTGTTGGATTCTGTTTGCTAGTATTTTGTTGAGGATTTTTGCATCTATGTTCATCAGTGATATTGGCTTGTAGTTTTTTTTTTTGTGACATCTTTGTCTGGTTTTGGTATCTGGGTGACGGTGGCCTAGTAGAATGAGTTTGGGAGTGTTCCTCCCTCTACTATATCTTGGAAGAGTTTAAGTAGGATAGGTGTTAGCTCTTCTGTAAATATTTGATAGAATTCGTCTGTGCAGCCATCTGGTCCTGGGCTTTTGTTTGTTGGAAGATTTTTAATCACAGTTTCAATTTCAGTGTTTGTGATTGGTCTGCTTATATTTTCTATTTCTTCCTGGTTCAGTCTCGAAAGGTTGTGCTTTTCTAAGAATTTGTTCATTACTTCCAGGTTGTCCATTTTATTGGCATATAGTTGCTTGTAGTAATCCCTCATGATCCTTTGTATTTCTGGAGTGTCAGTTGTTACTTCTCCTTTTTCATTTCTAATTCTGTTGATTTGAGTCTTCTCCCTTTTTTTCTTGATGAGTCTGTCTAATGGTTTATCAATTTTGTTTATCTTCTCAAAGAACCAGCTTTTAGTTTTATTGATCTTTGCTATTGTTTCCTTCATTTCTTTTTCATTTATTTCTGATCTGATATTTATGATTTCTTTCCTTCTGCTAACTTTGGGGGTTTTTTGTTCTCTTTCTCTAATTGCTTTAGGTGTAAGTTTAGGTTGTTTATTTGAGATTTTTCTGGTTTCTTGAGGTAGGATTGTATTGCTATAAACTTCCTTCTTAGAACTGCCTTTGCTGCATCCCATAGGTTTTGGGACATCATGTTTTCATTATCATTTGTTTCTAGGTATTTTGTAATTTCCTCTTTGATTTCTTCAGTGATCTCTTGGTTGTTTAATAGCGTACTGTTTAGCCTCCATGTGTTAGTTGTTTTACAGTTTTTTTCCTGTAATTGATATTGTCTCATAGCATTGTGGTCGGGAAAGATACTTGATATGATTTCAATTTTCTTAAATTTACCAAGGCTTGATTTGTGACCCAAGATATGATCTATCATGGAGAACGTTCCATGAGTACTTGAGAAGAAAGTGTATTCTGTTGCTTTGGATGGAATGTCCTATAAATATCAATTAAATCCATCTTGTTTAATGTATCATTTGAAGCTTGTGTTTCCTTATTTATTTTCATTTTGGTTGATCTGTCCATTGGTGAAAGTGGGGTGTTAAAGTCCCCTACTCTGATTGTGTTACTGTCGATTTCCCCTTTTATGGCTGTTAGCAATTGCCTATGTATTGAGGTGCTCCTATGTTGGGTGCATAAATATTTACAATTGGTATATCTTCTTCTTGGATTGATCCCTTGATCATTATGTAGTGTCTTCTTTGTCTCTTGTAATAGTCTTTATTTTAAAGTCTATTTTGTCTGATATGAGAATTGCTACACCAGCTTTCTTTTGATTTCTATTTGCATGGAATATCTTTTTCCATCCCCTCTCTTTCAGTCTGTACGTTTCCCTAGGTCTGAAGTGGGTCTCTGTACACAGCCTATATATGGGTCTTGTTTTTGTATCCATTCATCCAGTCTGTGTCTTTTGGTTGGAGCATTTAATCCATTTATATTTAAGGTAATTGTTGATATGTATGTTCCTGTTACCATTTTCTTAATTGTTTTTTCTTTGTTATTGTAAGTCTTTTCCTTTTCTTGTGTTTCCTGCCTAGAGAAGTTCCTTTAACATTTGTTGTAAAGCTGGTTTGGTGGTGCTGAATTCTCTTAGCTTTTGCTTGTCTGTAAAGGTTTTAATTTCTCCGTCGAATCTGAATGAAATCCTTGCTGGGTAGAGTAATCTTGGTTGTAGGTTTTTCTCCTTCATCACTTTAACTATGTCCTGCTACTCCCTTCTGGCTTGCAGAGTTTCTGCTGAAACATAAGCTGTTAACCTTATGGGGATTCCCTTGTATCTTATTTGTTGTTTTTCTGTTGCTGCTTTCAATATTTTTTCTATGTATTTAATTTTTGATAGTTTGATTAATATGTGTCTTGGCATGTTTCTCCTTGGATTTCTCCTGTATGGGAGTCTCAGTGCTTCCTGGACTTGATTGACTATTTCCATTCCCATATTAGAGAAGTTTTCAACTATAATCTCTTCAAATGTTTTCTCTTCCTTTCTTTTTCTCTTTTTCTTCTGGTACCCCTATAATTTGAATGTTGGTGTGTTTAATGTTGTCCCAGAGGTCTCTGAGATTGTTCTCAATTCTTTTCATTCTTTTTTCTTTATTCTGCTCTGTGGTAGTTATATCCACTATTTTGTCTTCCAGGTCACTTATGCATTCTTCTGCCTCAGTTATTCTGCTATTGATTCCTTCTAGAGAATTTTTAATTTCATTTACTGTGTTGTTCATCTGTCTTTGTTTGCTCTTTAGTTCTTCTAGGTCCTTATTAAATGTTTCTTATATTTTCTCCATTCTATTTCCAAGATTTTGGATCATCTTTAGTACCATTACTCTGAATTCTTTTTCAGGTAGACTGCCTATTTCCTCTTCATTTGTTTGGTCTGGTGGGTTTTTACCTTGCTCCTTCATCTGCAGCGTATTTCTCTGTCTTCTCATTTTGTTTAACTTACTGTGTTTGGTGTCTCCTTTTCACAGGCTGCAGATTCATAGTTCCCATTGTTTTTGGTGTCTGCCCCCAGTGGGTATGGTTGGTTCAGTGGATTGTGTAGGCTTCCTGGTGCAGGGGAATGGTGCCTGTGTTCTGGTGGATGAGGCTGGATCTTGTCTTTCTGGTGGGCAGGACTGTGTCCAGTGGTGTGTTTTGGGGTGTCTGTGAACTTATTATGATTTTAGGCAGCCTCTCTGCTAATGGGTGGGGATGTGCTCCTGTCTTGCTAGTTTTTTGGCATAGGGTGTCCAGCACTGGAGCTTGCTGGTCATTGAATGGAGCTGAGTCTTAGCATTGAGATGGAAATCTCTGGGAGAGCTCTCACTGATTGATATTACGTGGGGCCGGGACGTCTCTGGTGGTCTGATGTCCTGAACTCGGCTCTCCCACCTCAGAGGCTCAGGTCTGACACCCGGCTGGAGCACCAAGACCCTGTCAGCCACTCGGCCATCCAAGAAGGATAGAATGGAAGCTGAGAAGTCAGCAGAAGGCAGGTCTAACAGGTTTGATTCTGAATAGAATACAGCTGAAAAGTGAATATTAGGAGATTAATTGTAAAGTAGATTCTCCTAAAGGTGCTGAAAATTACAAGAAATCACTTGCCAAATTTGAGCAAGCATCTGAGCCGATAGGATAGGTTTGTAAATCAGTTGTACTGTATGAAATTGATCAAGTACAGTACATGATATATAGTAAATAAATCAATGTATGAAAAAATAAAAACATTAATGAGTTTATTAATATATGTAAAGTAGTTAATGCATATTACTCTCATGGAAATTTTAAGTGACAGGCCTTCAGAGTAAACACTCAAGTGGATACTTTAAGGAAAAGATAAATGAACTCTGTAATAAAGAAATTTTTAAAACGTAACTTAGGTTATTAAGAATCCTGTATATCCTCTTACTCCAGAAAATGTGTAGAATTATTGCTTTGATAGTGTAGTGTTTTTAATACACTTTTTTCATTTTCAGTAGTGAGAAAAAGTAGATTTTGAAAAGGATAATTTTTATGTTGAAAATTGTTTTTGTTATATATTATATTCACTGTCTGTGTAATTTGCTTTCACTTTTTTTTTTTGGAAGTGGAACTTGATGTCTTCTAATACCCTATGCCACACATTTGACTACAGAGATGTTGCTGTCCCATTCTTCTATAACCTAAAAGCAAACAGCTTAATGACTGTTTCACATTCACGGTATTGCTAAGAAACTGATTATAGCACCTGAAGAATCCCATCAGTATTTAATATTTGAAAAAATGTGTCAAGACCAAATACTTCACTTAATTAGAAAATGATTAGAAACAACCTCGTCTCCCCCGTATTGCCTTTCCTTCCTAATAATTTATCTGCAAATGGTTTTTCTATCTGTTTTTAAAAGGAATGCTTTTTTGAGCTTTAGGGAAACATTTTTCATTTGAATTCACTCTTTACCATCTTGATAATAGTTCTTTTGTTTCCTGAAAAAATGGGGCAGTTTAATCTTTAAATTTTTTTTGCATTTGCTTAAAGCATTTCAGTTATCATTTTCATTTATGTGCCTTCACATATTTTATATATAAATGCATTTATCTTTATACCTTCATATTTGTCCCTGGGGCAACAGAGGAATAGTGTTCCAGAGTTGCTTACTTATGCCAGCTCTTGTTGATCTGAGATTTATAATTCAGCTTTCCTCCAAGGATTTTGACACTTGGATGTATTCTGCTGTATAGAAATGTGCATGAATTTCCTTTTGGAATTAATTGGCTGGCAACTGAATTGTCTATTTTTAACTTACTTGTTTTCATACTGCTGCTTGGGTTGCAATGCCACAAGCAAACCACATGTTTTATCTTTACTCATTCTTTTATTCTTTATAAAATGTGTCTATTTTCTTATAAGGATCACACATTGGTAATATTATTTTTGTCCTGGTAATATTATTTTTGTCCTTCTAAAAGTAATGTCTCTGAATGTGATGGTGAAGAATGGTAAGTGGAATCATTATGTCCAGAACATTGCTTACATATTGACATCATGTTTCTTTCTTCATTTGAGCACCTGTTCTCCTTTGGAAATTTACTTGTTTTCATAGATATTTCAGATATTTCATCCTCCTTACTTGATAAGGAAGTTTATATTTTTTTCTATCTCTCTGTATATGTACATTGAACATGCATATCCATCTCCATTTGATTTCAGTTCTTTTGTACTTTGATGATTTCTGGATCCAAGTTGGAAAAAATATGGACCTAGCCATGCAAGGTCCACCTCTTAACTTCTTTGCTGTCCTTTGCCACTGCTGCTGCTTATCTTGCATCTCCTATTGGTAACTGAATGCTACATTTATAATCAGAATTATTTCTCTTCTGTGACATTTGCCATTCTTTTTCATCCAGACTATGATCTGCCTTCTGATTTCCATGGAATAATACAAGTGGCCATTACTATACTCCTTCAAGTGCTAGAAGCTTCCAAATATTTTGAATTTTCTCTTATTTTTCTTATTAGGGTGCAGCATAGATGCCAAGCAAGTTGAGGAACAATCTGCAGCTGCAAATGAAGAAGTACTTTTTCCTTTCTGTAGGGAACCAAGTTATTTTGAAATCCCTACAAAAGAATTTCAGCAACCATCACAAATAACAGAGAGTACTATTCATGAAATCCCAACAAAAGACACACCAAGTTCTCATACAACAGGTGCAGGGCATGCTTCATTTACCATTGAATTTGATGACAGTACCCCAGGGAAAGTAACTATTAGAGATCATGTGACAAAATTTACTTCTGATCAGCGCCACAAATCAAAGAAGTCTTCTCCTGGAACTCAAGACCTGCCAGGGATTCAAACTGGAATGATGGCACCGGAAAACAAAGTAGCTGACTGGCTAGCACAGAACAACCCTCCTCAGATGGTATGGGAAAGATCAGAAGAGGATTCCAAAAGTATTAAAAGTGATGTTCCAGTTTACTTAAAAAGGTTGAAAGGTAAAGTGAATTGATCATTTTAGAACTTGCTATTTTATGGTAAAGTTCAGTCTTCACAGTTACCAAACTACTATTAGATAAATAATTATATGGTATAAAGCTTCTGCATTTTTGAAGGTTTATATTTGATTTTAAAGCTCAAAAGCCAGCCATACTGCCCACATCCAACTTACTCATTCAAAACAGTCTGCCTTCATTTTCTTGCCAAAACCAGATTGGTTTTGTAAATTTGTATGTATGCCATTAAATATGTTTCTTTTTCTTATGGAAATAAAAGATTCATTCAGTTCACCAGTGGAATTCTCTAGAAGGCAGTTCTCATCATTTTCTTGACTTAAGGAAAAGATATATTCAATTCTGTTCTTCTCTGTTATGTGCTTCCTATAAAATGGCAGTATGTAGATTTTGAAAGTTTTAAGCCATTGGATAATGGGCTGACAGTTCTACTTTGGTAATATAGTCACATTGTTGGTACAGTGTTTCAGACTGTTCTCAGGTTACTCATGTCATGAAACAAAAATTTTTTTGTTTAGAGATACTGGGAATTAATTGAATTAAGAATTTTTTCACTAGTAAGACTATTGTAAAAATTGTAGTTGAATGTTTATTTGTGAAATAATTATTATATATGTTTTATTAGTATAATACTTGACCAAAGTTAGTAAAATCTTTCTTTATACCTGTACATCGAAGTATCAACTGATCATTTTTTTCCATTGATTTTGCTAATTAAATTAATTTAGAATTTTCTGAATACAGTTTTACGTTACTCTATCTTAATTTTATTCAACAAGCTGTCTATAAGGGAAAAGATTGCATGTTAATCTGACCATTCTGTTACTATACAAAAAGTTAAAGAGCTTTAAAAGAACACTCATTGAGGTCAGAGATTATATATTACTTACCTTATGTCTCTTTCCTGGGGCTTGAGTATGTGATAGGTACTCAGTAATTTGAATAAACAATGAATGACTTCACTATCATTGACAGGACTGACCCTGGTTCAACCTGTACTTTATGGCTTGGGATTCTGTTCAGCTAATGAAGAAATACCTATTTCTGATTTACTTCTAAGGCATTTCAGGATAGTGAGATGGTGTGACTACCTAATTCTTTGTCAGGGCCTATTTCTATATTTAATTATAATCATAAGCAATTACCTGGCATATGAACTTTTAACATGTGATTGTTGTCTTTACTCCTACTAGATAATAACAAGTATATAATTGAGACCTATACCTGTATTGATATATATAGGTTAAAGCTCACAAATGAAAGCTACCGATTTGTAAATTGATCATTTTTATGAATTGGATAAAATAATACTGATATCCTCGTATAATGTAAAAAGTACTGTGAACTTTGAAAATTTAGAAATGACATCGTCTTTTTTAGACCACCCTTAATAAACATACAAAACTGAGCTAAAATATCCTTTTAAAAGCCACCATTAAAAAGTACCTTTATGGGACTTCCCTGGAGTTCCAGTGGTTAAGACTCCGTGCTTCCACTGCAGGGGGCACGGGTTCCATCCCTGGTGGGGGAACTAAGATCCCGCATGCCACTCGGTGTGGCCAAAAAAAAAAAAAGAAAAATGAAAAACAAAAAACTTTTATTACACCATTTTATTATAACTGTATTTTTAGTTGTAATAACTATTTTCTGTTTTAGCTGTTATTTTGATTCCATATAGAGGCATTAATGCTCACATTCACACTGTATTTATACATTCGTTATTAGATATTTAAGAACCTTACCAGAAATTATACAAATTATTATTATCCCTCAAAGTTGATTTATAAGTAGATATACATTCTAGTATGTTGCTATTGCTTAGAACCCTGCTTTTGGATTTGCTGCCTTCAGGCCATTTTACAAACCATCCAAGAAAATGTCTTTGTGAATATAACTCATTTTTGATCCAAGATAGATCCATTTTATTTCTTCAGACATATTTATGAATGACATTTTACTTTTCCCCGAAGTCAGAGCTGCCATCATTAGATAAAGATTTTCCACAATTTAAGATATCAAAAGTATATATCTAGTCTCTAGATAAATATAAGTATAGCAAATTGTAACAATTTTACAATAATAGACTTTCAGCAACTGCTTAGTCAAAAACTTGAAAGTAGGTAAAACAAAACAACTTTGCTCCTGCAAGAGTGAAGTGCACGTGCTTTGGGACAGTTAAAGAAAATAATGTTCACAAAGCCCATACGCTTTTACCCTTTAGGAGAGTTGCAGCTTTTTTTGGCCACAACTCCTGACTAGGTTACAGCTAATCTACCCTTAAAAATACTGAAAGAACTTCAACATATTAATGCCTGATTAATAATAGACAAAACAGAAAGAATCTTGTTAAGAACAGTTCCCAGTGATTTTTTTTTTTGTTAAGTAAGAACAGAAATTGCAGTTCTGATCAGATGTGTTATCTTCTATAACACTGAGAAATGCAAAAAGAATAATAATTTTTGAAAAAAGAAAATGGCTAATCTATAGAGAATTTTTAAGCTATAACTTAAAGAAAAGATACTGAAAGGACCTGACACCAAATAAGTGCCAAATTTTTGTATGGTGTTACAAGAACTAAATTCTGTAAAGATGGCATTTTCATATTGTATACGTGTGTGATATGGGTTATCTGGTCTTACTACACATGAAATGTGGGAGTTTAGTTATTTACAGCTCTCACAAACTGGATTCCTTTTCAGTGCATCCAGTGCAACATGAAATAGGTTGTACAATGTCCTGTTTTTAATGAGTTTTGTATTTGAACTAGTAGTTTTGTTTGGTTCTGCATTCCATCTGTCTATCCCTAGCTTAATTACCAAGGCACGAATTCCATTAATTAAATTAAACACCATTTTTTTCCTTTCAGATTGCATTTTCAGTAGTTGCTAGTTTGAAGAAAGATTTCAGATTTAGTCCTGGAAGTATTGGAATACACGTGGTTGACTAGAGTAATTTATAGCTTTCTTCTAAAGAGCTATCATTTAAGCCCTCATTTGTGATTCAGCCCTCATTTGTGATTCAATCTAAAACATGCATAGAATAACTCCTGACTTTCCATTAAATTCATGCTATAATAATATAATAATTGTCATTTGATTATTTCTTCTAGTGTACTTATTATTTAGATAATAATCAGTGAAAAATCAAGTAATTTTCATAAAGTTTCACATTTAATCCCTAATAGAACTATGAAGGGTAACAGAAAAACCTCTGGTAGGAAGCTGATGTTTTCAAAATTCAACTACAGTATTCTAACTTGACTCTATATGCTTAACAGAGAAGACATATTTTTATCTAGTTATATTTAGCACCATGCCATTTGTCTGGTAGATTTATGTAGGATTTCATAGACTGCGCTTTTCCATGCTAGGCCTTTTAGCATGCTTTATTTAACTCGCTGAAGCCACCAGAGTTTAAATGAGCACACATGCAAACTTGCAAAAGTTCTCATAGCTAGAAAGAGGTTTGTAAAGAATTGTACAATAATTGGTGGAAACTACAAATTTGCATTTTTATATTAAAAAGGCAAGGTACGCTATACTTTTGGAAGTTTTGAACGTCACTGAAAGTTAAGTTTCATCACATTTTTTATGGCATTTGCATTCTCTTTTCCTGTGTAATGATAAGCACTTCAGTGGGATCACACTTTTTTCTGTCTTTTTCTAATGCTAAAAATAAATTTTTGATTGCTTAAATAAGGTATAAGGTTTAAAGGCAGAATTAATGTTTAATGTTATAAATGCAGACTGTCACAGATGATATAGCATTGCTTATCTGTTAAGGCATTGGTGAACCATTATAAAGTTAAAATTTGGAGAAAGAAAAATAATCCTATTCAGTTGTTTATAAAGGACTCATTGTTGGTTGATAAAATTTGAATGTAAGCATTGCAGTTGAGGGAAGTTTGCAGAGCCTGTTACTGAAAAGAACATATGACTTTTGATTGAAAAGGGGAAGGGGGCAAAACAAGCAGCACTTTTGTATGTGCTTCTGATTTTCTACATGGGATTTTTTCCTTCTCTATTATGCGGTTTCTTTTTTGTGTCCAGGAAATAAACATGATGATGGTACACAAAGCGACTCAGAAAATGCTGGGGCTCACAGGCGCTGTAGCAAACGTGCAACTCTTGAGGAACACTTAAGGCGCCACCATTCAGAACAGAAAAAGCTACAGAAGGCCCAGGCTACTGAAAAGCATCAAGACCAAGCTGTTGTAAGTCAAACTGCTTTTATGATTGCATTCTTTGATGAAGACAGTCCCAGAAAAAGAAGGTCATATTCTTTTACTCACAGTACAGGAATCTTGTGTCAGGAAACTACTTATACAGCACCACATACAAAACTTGAAAAAACAGAATCTCCAACAGCAGATGCCAAAGTGGTTTCTTTGTCTTTACAGACTAGCTCTGCGCACCACAGAGGGGGGCATGGTGTTCCACATGGGAAATTGTTAAAACAGAAATCAGAGGAGCCATCGGTGTCAATTCCCTTCCTACAAACTGCATTATTAAGAAGTTCAGGGAGTCTGGGGCACAGACCAAGCCAGGAGATGGATAAAATGTTAAAAAATCAAGCTACTTCTGCTGCTTCTGAAAAGGATAATGATGATGACCAAAGTGACAAGGGTACTTATACCATTGAGTTAGAGAATCCCAACAGTGAGGAAGTGGAAGCAAGAAAAATGATTGACAAGGTAAATAATTGAAATTTGGGTATGATATTAGTTTTCTCGTGGTGTATTACTATTGGAAATTACTAGAGAGTATAAAATGTTTTCATGTAGTCAGTGTCTTGAAACTTTAGGATTTTGTTAGGGAACTGCAAGACTAACAATAAGACCAAAATGCCTTCTGAGTTTATTCTGCTTATATTCTGAATTTGCCCGAGTTTCATATGTAAAGTCCTGTACGTATAAGCTGATTGGACCTTTTAAAGTTGTATAAATTTAAGATTGACTTTTCAAATGCTATACTTTGGCCATTCTCACTTTGCATTTATTTAAAAACTAAAAATCAAAACCAGATTGCTATGACTCTGTTAATATAAACATGAACATTAACTGATAATAAACAAAGGTTTCCTGCCTACTAATTTCATTTTGGAAGCAGATGAAAATACATATGTTTTAATCAATTTTGTTCTTTTTCCTTAGTTTCTTCTCTTAATTTCTATTCAGTGCTGTCTGTGGTGATAGAAAAGTGTATAAAAACAAAATCAGTGTGTTTATGATACTCTGAGTTTAACCAAGTGTATACCTAGTCATGATGATTATTTACATTTCAGATTTGTTTTTTGATGTTATTGGTTAATGTGTATAATGATTGTTGTATGGTTTAAAAAGTAGTTTTGCTCCCAGTAATGGAAGGTTGACTTTAGAATCAGCTGTATATTTTATCCCTTGGAAGATAGAAACATAAATTTGGCTAAACATTAATCTCTTGTTTAAGTTCTTGTTACTCAGCACGTGAGCAGCATTAGCATCATTAGGGAGCTTGTTAGAAATACAAAATCTCAGGCCCATCTTAAACATACTGAATCAGAATCTGCTTAAAAGCAGGGTTCATATGCACATTAACATTTGAGATGCACTAGTTCAGATGATGAGTTTACATAGTGGTCTTTTAGAGAGTAGACAAGGTAAATAACCCTTTGGGATACAGGAAAATTATTAGGACTTACGTTTACTTTTTTTATATATATATAAATTTAATTATTTTTTTTATTTTTGGCTGCGTTGGGTCTTCGTTTCTGCGCGCGGGCTTTCTCTAGTTGCGGCGAGCGAGGGTTACTCTTGGTTGCAGTGCACGGGCTTCTTGTTGTGGTGGCTTCTCTTGTTGTGGAGCATGGGCTCTAGGTTCACGGGCTTCAGTAGTTGTTGCATGCGGGCTCAGTAGTTGTGGCTCGCGGGCTCTAGAGCACAGGTTCGGTAGTTGTGGCACATGGGCTTAGTTGCTCTGCGGCATGTGGGATCTTCCCCGGCCAGGGCTCGAACCTGTGTCCCCTGCATTGGCAAGCAGATTCTTAACCACTCCGCCACCAGGGAAGCCCTGGATTTATGTTTACTTTTTTTTTTTTTAATTTATTTATTTATTTTTGGCTGCTTTGGGTCTTCGTTGCTGCCTGCGGGCTTTCTCTAGTTGTGGCGAGCAGGGGCTACTCTTTGTTGTGCACGGGCTTCTCATTGTGGTGGCTTCTCTTGTTGCGGAGCACGGGCTCTAGAGCGCAGGCTCAGTAGTTGTGGCGCACGGGCTTCGTTACTCTGCGGCGTGTGAGAACTTCCCAGACCAGGGCTTGAACCCGTGTCCCCTGCATTGGCAGGCGGATTCTTAACCACTGCGCCACCACGGAAGCCCTGTGTTTACTTTTAATTTCATAGTTTTTATTTCTATTTAGGAGTGTGTTCTATAGTGTATGTATGTAATTTCTAATATCCATTTATTGAGGAGCACATGCTCAAAATTTTTTACTGTTGGGGTATAGACTTCCAAACTTTTGGAGACCCATTAATTTAGGAAATAGATGTTATGAAAGTTGTTAATAAGCGAAATAAAGCAATTAAGAAACAGATAAAGTGATTTTTCTGATTACATTAAAGGAAATCTAAGAACACGGTGGTAGCAATAGAAAATGACTCTTGGTGATTTCGAATTATTTTCATCATTGGGAATCAATAATGACATTTCTTTCAGATTATTTTAAAGTTTATAATTTTTCCTCTGGTTATTGAGAACAAGTATAGTGCTATTTAAAATACTGTCAAATAGAAAATAAAAGGATAGGTTTTGAAAAAAAAAAGAGAATGCTAAGAAGTTTTAAAATTCAGATTAATATTAATTTTATCCTATTATAGCTTTGTTTGGTTTATGGATATTTCATTCATAGTTATTGATGTTTTCTCTATTAAAAGATCTTACAGTGAGGGGTTATATTGTAGTATTTAAGAACGTGAACACTTGCAGGCAGACAGATTTGAGATTAAGTGCAAACCCTACGTGTACTAGATATAAGTACATTGAGTAAACTCGAGTAAACTAACCTCTTTAAGCCTGTGTTTATTTTTTTAATAAACTGGAGATTTCACTAAGTTATGAAAAGAATTCAATAAAATATATAAAAGTCTTATTACAATGCCTATCTTATAGTAAAAGGTCTATAAATGTTAGCTATGTTATTACCCTTACTAGGAGTTTCCACATATGAATCTCTACACTAGGTATTGATTAATCCTGAAAAGTTCCTCAGCATTGAAAGGGCCAAATCTGAAGCTCAAGTGGAAGGTACAGTGCAAGGGAATAGCCTGGCCAGAATAGCAGAAAGCCAAGAAAGAAGTCACTGTTGCAGATGAGACTCTTTAAAAGTAAACTGCTGGATAGAGAGAGGGACCACAAAACCTGGTGTATACCTGCTGTCTATAATTATCATAAACATCTTTTTTTCATTTTCAAAAAGAGCCCCAGTTTCCATGACAAATTATATGGTCAAACTATGGATAAAGGAAACCAAGATTTTAAAGCAGGATTCATTTAAGGGAATAATGTCAGGATGTGACTAAGTAGATAATTCAGAGTCATTCTTGGTTTGTATAAACCAGAAAACAAAGCTAAGACCGTAAGTCTAGGGAAAAACAAGAATCACTACATTATCTTGTGAATACCAAAGAAAAAGAGCTGAGATTCTACTAGCTGTGGTTAAAGCTAGAGGTCAGATTCAGGCTAACTAAAGTCAGGCTCTGGGGAAACAAATGTCTGAAGAAAATGAGGTAACCTGTGGGCATGAAGAAAACAAAGACCAAAAATAGTCAGAATCAAGGCATAAGAAGGACTTTGGGAGGATGGGAGTAGATTTAAGCATCATATCGAATTGCTTGGGTAAGCTCTGTCATCCATTTTCTCCCTTTTGAAGTTAGGATGTGTGGGATGGAAGTTGGGACCATCAGCTGTTGTCCATCTGAATTTAATTGTTGTTTGGTCCTGAAAAAATGTGGTCTCTTTCCCTTTTTACTCCCTTATTTGAGAGCTGGTTTATTTCATTAATTTATACTTTTATCAACCTTTATTCAACATCAACCATGTGCCAGGCTTTGTGTTAGGAGAGAGAGATTGAAAAGACAGAGTTCTTCCCCTCAATAACTAAGTATGTGGAGGGACGGAAATACACAAGTGAAAACATACGAATTAAAAATGGTATGATGAATGCTTTGATAAACAAACTGTTCAAGGAAGGGTACCAATAGCTTACATGAGGGGATCTCAGGTTAAATATCTTTTCCTCAGAGAAGTCTTTAGCTATCCAATCTAAGGAAACCTCCCTAGTCACTGTCAAATCAGCTTGTTTCATTTTAATCATAAGCTTTTTAACCAGTTGATAGTTTCCTATTTATTTATTTGCCTCCCCACTCCACTATAACACACACACGCGTGCGTCTGCACGCAAGAATATAAACTTCATGACTGCAGGAACCTAGTGCCTGGTATATAAAATGTCCTCAATAAATATTGAATTTAATTGCCAACTGAGCTCATTTTGAAACATGTGGAATTAATCCTTTAACAGGTATGGTCAAGGAGGGTTTTCCAAAAATATGGAGCAACCTTTTCAAAAGCACAGGAGGGTAGAGGACTTGTTCAGAGGACCACAGTTACTTTTAGAGAGATGAGATTGGACTAGATCTTGAAGGCCCCTACATATCATACGAAGAACTTTAGATTTTTTAATGCTAAAGGCAGTGGTGAATCATTGAAAACTTTTAAATCTGGCAGTGATGTGCAAATCACTGTTGTAAGTGTGAAGAATGGATTGAAAATTGGCAAGGCTGGAAGCAGAGAAGGCAATTAAAAAGCTGCTGACATGTCCAGTAGTCAGTTGGATATAAAGGTCTGGATCTTAGGAAAGATACAAAGGTCTGGGCTAAAATAACAGTTTTGGAATTACAAGAGAGTAGATGTGAATGCAGAATAATAGATGAGATCACTTGGAAAGAATGTATAGCGTGAGAAGAGGCAAAGTATGAAATTTTTAGCAACACCAGTGTGGGTGGACAAAGGAATAAGAGTGAATAAAGGAGGATCAAACAGAGGGCTAAGAGAAAACCAAAAGAAAATAGTATCTTGGAATCAAAAACTCACTTACTCAAAAAGTTGAGTAAGCAGCAGTGTTACATGATACACTGATATTAAATATGATAAGCACTAGAATGCCTTTTCAGTTTTTCCCCAAAATACATTGTATTTCTGGGTCTAGAGAAGATAAGCAGAACATATGTTTCCATCTTAACTCAGGAGAAGTTGCATACTGTTAAAATGTGATCTCTTTAAAGAGATGATCAAGCTGAAATCCTATTATCTTTTTCAGTGCTGGTTGTATTGTTAAGTAGTTAAAAGGTGCTGAGATATCCACACCCCAACCCCCAAGTTATGGGATTACAGCATTTTGGTTTGTACTTTTGCGTTGTGTGTTTGTCAGTAGATAAGCTTATTTTATGCTTTGTCCCCAAATTTACCTTTTATAATATTAACACAAATGTCTGTTATTTATAAAGAACTCTTAAGTTTTACATCTAAGCTTACATGGAGATGCGCTATAATAAGAAAGTGCTGTTAACTGCCTGGATTAAAGGTAATTATCTTCCATTGCAATGATAATCTCCCCTAGACCTCCCTCCTTTGACTTCCCTATGGTACCTAGAGAACCCATCATAGTACCAGTTTCTTTCCCCACTCCTTCGTCCACAGTACTGCCGAGGGAAGAGGAGGATGTTGTCAGGGCTGCTTCATAGCCTTTCAAGCTAAATGAGAAAGATTTGTAGTGAAAACGGAAAGCTGAATATTAAATGAAAAGGAAAAAATTGGTCATTGTAGAGGGCTTGAGGTTCTTTTGAAAAAGTATTTCTCTTCTCCATAAATTTCATACCATAGACCAGTTTTTCCAGATACTTCTCCTTTCCTGAGTTTTGACTCCCCAAATACCTCTTATTAGCATATTCTCTCCCCTCATGGGGCCTTGTATCTATCAGTGCTGATTCTGTAGGCAGCAGGTGGTAGGGAAAAATCCAGAACGAGGAGAACTATAACAAGACTGGAAACATGGAATGAAGAACATCTACAGCAGTGCGTCAGCCCAGAGGAAGTCCGTGCTGAGAACCTAGATCCAGGTTTAAGCAGTTTGGAATGGAGATATTCCAAACTCTAGTTCACAGCAAGATTTTACATTAGGTCCCAGGCAGAGCCAGGGAACTATGATAAACCAGAGTCAGAATCTAGGTAGAGCGTGCCAGTTAGAACACAGAGGAAGGAGGCATGTTCAAAGTCCACTCAAACACCCAGTGAAGATGTATGGGAACTAAAGGATAAGAGATCAAATAAGAGCTTGAGTCGTAAGAGAGGACATTGATAACAGAGGCTGCATTTGGATTTTGACTTAACATTTTTTTCTACTTCCTGTCAATCCAGAAATAATCTGAGTTAATGGGCCAAAGCAAATAGTGGTTCTTAACAGGTAAATTATGACAGCTTGATTTTTCTTCCTCTTATACTAATCTTCTTTTTTGCAGTCTCTTCACTGAACAATTTTTTTAAAAATTTTCTATCAGGAGAATTTACTTTTGGTCACTCTGATTGATGCTCCTCTCCCCTTCTTAGCACCCCATGTTCTTCTTAGGTATAGGAAACCCTATCCTGCTATATTAATTCCCAAAGCTTCATAAGGGAACCCTCACCTTTTTTTCAGTCAAAAGCTTAACATGTAATAGGTTTGCCCCTGTTTTCCTTTCTCTATTATTGTATGAGATCTTATTTATTTTCCTGCTTTTAAGGGGCTTTCCACTTACTGTGCCCTAGTCTAATGAGCTCTTCCCTGTGTGGTTTTTTTGTTTTGTTTTGTTTTTGCATGCCTACCTCCTTCTCATAATTTACTTTCAGAGGCTTTTTTTAACCACCCTACCTAAAATAGCCCTAGCATTCCCCTCTTACTACCATGTTTCATTTTCTTTATAGAACTTACCTCTAGCTAGTTTACTTTCTTTCTGTCCTTTCTAGAATGATCTTATTTGCCTTGACCATTTCTGTATGTCTTATGCCTTGAACAGTGCCTGGTATGTAGTAGAACTCAATATCTGTTGAATGAATGAATGAGAAAGAAAAATTTTTGACATGCTTTTTTCATTTTTATCAATATTTGTATGTGGTTAGCTATATATTAGCTAAATTATTTCATTGAATTTATAGATTGGTTAAATCCAATCAGGCCTCCACAAACAGGTTTTCCTGTATTTTATGTGCTGAAACTAGTTTATATCTTGATTTCAAAGTAACTTGTTAAAATGTATAATTTAAAACCTTGTATGTTTTATAAGCTTTTCTTTGTACTAAGAAACATGATTTCTTGTACTAAGAAACATGGTTGTGTCAGAAGAAATGTATAAGTTTCAGGGGAATTGCCTTGATTAGTAGAAAAGTAGAGATACCTTTGCATTTCTAGCGGTACCTACCTAACGACTTAGTGCTTAAGAATCTGTTTGGCGAGGAAAGGAAAGGTAAGATGGTCATTGATGAGCAGTCAGATTTTAGGGATGAAAGAAAAGAATTCATGACAATGAAATAAGCCATAAAGAGGAGAGAAATTGGACATTTTAACTATAGAAGCATTAGAGTAGACCTGAGTGTGATTTGAATATACAAAAGAAGGAGCTAATAGAAAAAGAATGGTAAACAGTGATGGAAAGGGAAGAGATTGTGGCTGTAAGACTCCTAAGGAATGGGAAGAATCAAGGATGTAGGATAGATTTTGGGAGAGGACAAAGATTTACCCAGACAGAGGTAAAAAGGAAGAAGGTAAGGCCAGATAGTGCCCTTTTTAAAAAACTGAGGTAAAATTCACATGACATTTACCATGTTAGCCATTTAAAGTGTGCAGTTTATTGATTTTTAGTACATTCATGGTGTTATGCAACCATCAGCACTGTCTAATTCCTGGACATTTTCATCACCCTAAAAAGAAATCCCATACCTATTAAGCAGTCACTTCATATTCCTCCATCCCCCAGCTCCTGGCAACCACTAATCTACTCTCTGCATCAGTGGATTAGCATATTCTGGCCATGTCATATAAATGGCATCTCATAGTATGTGGCCTTTTATGACTTGCTACTTTTCACTTAGCATATCTTTTCAAGGTTCATCCATGCTATAGCATGCATCAACACTTCATTCCTTTTTATGACTGAATAATATACCATTGTGTGGGTATACCACATTTTATTTATCCATTCATCCATTAATAGACATTTGGGTTGTTTCTACCTTTTGGCTATTGTGAATAATGCTCCATGAGCATGCATGTACATGTTTTTATTTGTATACCATGATAAATTATAAAATATCTCTCCTACCCCCATTCTGAACTCCTTTTTTTCTAACAATTTTGTCTGAATTTTCCATTTAAAAGTTGATTACAAGTATGTTATAAAAATAACAATGTTAAACATTCAGAACCGTTTATTCCACTGAATTTGTGGGACTTTGCATTTTAAAAATGAAATTAGAGTTTCATGGAAAATTACAAGTTAAAAAAAATTATCCTCTATTAAATCTTCCTGATTTTGTTCCCTGATGTTAGTGGCTAGCATTCTGCATAGTTCTTGAACTATTTATGTGTGAAGTGATTTCCATAAGCCATGGGAACCTCTACTATTGATTTGAACTGGTAGAGACCCTGCTCTCCTTACCCAGGAGGTCGTTGCTCATTGAAGAAAGAGACGTTCTCATCATCTGAGGGTGAAACGAGTGCATTTTTACTTAGACACTTTGATATGATCAGTATACTAATGCAGTACCATTCTTCCGTTGTTATTTTAAAATAGGCCTACAAAAGCTTGATATTTAACCTATTATGTTTCTCATTTCTGTGGGAAGATAAATTCTGAATTTCAACTGATTTGGAAAATTTTTTAGCTAATAAATAAAGGACTATTGCTATTGAATTGCCATTTTGCTCTACATTTGTATTATCGTATTTCTATGCCTAAGTTTTCTCCCTTCCCCCACCCCTTTTGTCTCCACTTTCTGTCACAAGAAGCAAGCCACCTATGTCTGAGGTTGCCAAATGTAATTTGACCTCTCTTTACAAGTATTCAGTAGGTGGAATATTTACCCCCATGAAAGTTAATCCTGTGTTCTTTGGTTTGATATACCATTATTCCCCCTTCCCCAACCTCCAATTTCAGAATTAGAAGCGGTGAACATTTTTAGTATAGTCTGAACTTTTAAACAAAAATGACGATAATGGTAATATGCTAGTGAAAAACCAAGGGCAAACTTTTCATAGGCTTGGTTTGTCTTGTATATACTGGCCCTTTATCATCTGAAGAATGTTTAGTTTCTTTAAATTTAAAACTAAAATCTAAAAATATTGTCTGGTTCTTATAGAAATATTGTTTTAACTGCAAAATACCCCTGCATGGTTCGGGTGGCATTCTCTTTTTTTTTCCTAAGCTCCTGTTTTGGACTAAACTCCTCGAGAGCAAGGACTGAGTTATATCTATATTATATATATATTAAATGCCCTATGGTGGTGAGCCCAATAGCCTACAAATAACAAGTACCATATCTCAGTAACAGGTTGTTAAAATTGTTTAAAGTAGTCAATGAGATATAGATGTGAAATCCCAAAGTGAGATGCCAGATATCACATACACATATTCAAAAGAAAAGATTGAGAACATGTTCCATAATTCTGTCTTCTTACCCTAAACCTAGAGGCTGTGGGGAGTGTCACAGGTCACTCCCCCATATGGAGATGCATCCACCTGGCTCATGGGAACTGTAGGAGAGAGCACATGAAAGCCACTCCCAACCCCTAAGATAAATAAGTTATCTTTAAACTGCCAGTCCCAGAGAGCTCAGAGAATATAAGTTCAAAAAGAAATTTTCTGTTCCCATACCACTCCTCCTTCCTCCCCATGCCCTTCGGAAGAATTAAAAACTGACTGACAAACTTGGGGAGGAGGGTTCTACTTAGAGTGGAAGCATAAAAGTTGGACAGATATCTGATCTCTCTCCCTTCCTCAGTTTAGACTTCTAGCCTAAAAAAGTTCCTAGCTGAGTGAGGGACACCTGATTTCGTACTCTATTAGGTTTGGGGGTTTAATCGAGCCCTGGTCAGAGTGGGGAAGAGAAGAGATTCATGAGCCTGGGTTAGTATACTGTATTTGAAATACCCTTTAGCCATCTAGGAGAAGAAAGTACAGATAGGTGAGCAGCTGTCTACAGTTGGTGATTTAAGTGAAGCCTTGGATATGGGTGGAATCACCTAGGGACAAAATCTAGAATGAAAAGATGAGAAAATCTAGCAAACTTGGTCTCTGCTTTGAGGAGCTCTTAAGTTCTGTTTAAGCATTATATTGCATGTCAGATTATATGTACTTTTTTAGATATGAAAAGTATTATAGCTTCAAAGTACATAGACAGTATAGCTGTTTCTGTCTTTGTTTTCACACGAAAGTTGTGGATTTTTTGTACCTAGACACGAAAATGACAGTTTGGATTTCAAGCTGAGCTAGTTGTAACTATTACTAATTTTTCAAAACACTATCAAAAATACAGATATGAACTTTGAAGGCTTCTTTGCTCATACAGCAGTACTTCAGGCCCTATCACTTGCTTGGAAAATAAATTGCTACTTCTCTGACAGATATATATGCACAGCTATCTCTAATGTTTTAAGAGGAATCTGTAGAAAGTCATCTGAATACTCTTTCTGTACAACTTCAGTCCCCCTCCCTAAAAACATTAGTTCTCTGTGTGTGGGTCTTTTGTTATTATTTCAAAATAGTGTCAGAAGCGATTTGGAGAGATTTAATATATTTGAAACTGCTGGTGCTTAGATATTTGAAGAAATCAAGTTTTGGAAGTCCATTATTAGAATTAAATATCATCAAATCAGAAATTAACTGAAGGTAATTTGTAAATTAACATGCCAGAGAGATGCAACATGCAAGTAATCACATGTGGTTATTTTTGTCTCTTACTCCCAAACTTGAACTGTAATTTTTTTTCTAGTAATTATACAAATAAGGAAATAAACTTCAGTAAATGTGGAGTTCAGTGACTTGAGTTAGAAATAATTTTAAAATTTTATTTTAAGATAGTCACATAACTTAGTAGTTCTAATTTCTTTCTTTATAAGTGGGGTTGAAGGCAGAGCACATGGAAAGGTATACTTAGCAGGTTTTATTGCTGTTCTTGTTAAACTTACTAATTCTGCTGTTTAGCAAAATGAAGCAGGTTTGGTTTTTTCCTTCTGTACACTGTGCTTCCATGTATTATTAAAATTTATATTTGATTTAAAGTTAATACACAATTTGCTCTTAAAGCAAAGATAATTTAAAATATTGAGTGGTTCAACAGAATATTAAATCGTAATTCCTGAAAACTGTAGTTATATTTGAATTAAATATTAAGTAATGCCATCTAGTGGTAACATTTCCAAGTTTAGTGAATTTGAAAATTTGGTATCCGCTTTACTAAATGTGGACTTCAGAATTTATCAGCTAGGTATACTATATCATTAAAAAGGTTTCTGGAAAATAGTTTAACCTAAGGGTTTTTTCCTTTTTGGTAGAAAATGAAGGCTCTTTGGTTATGTTCTAAAGATCCTTTCTACAAAGTGCTAATTGAAACACATTATTATTCTTTATTGTGATAATTAGAGCCACAACTATTACCTGTAAATAATAAGCATTGGGAGCAAAGTAGGCTTAATAGTAAAACAGAAGGTTAAAGTTTATTTAGTTATAACCTTTTCCCAGTCTATTCAGGGCCTATTATGTGCCAATAAATGAGTAAGACTCAGGTAACTGCCCTTAAAGGCACATGATTGATTGTTGGTCTCTGTGTTTAGAATATTTCAGAAGTGTTGACCATAGACAGCCTTCTTATTGAAAATGCTGATCTGTGTGAACAGACTCAGGAATCTGCATTTCAAACAAAGGCCTTTAAGTTTAAAAATTATATTCTATACAAAGTTTGAGAATTATGGTATATTCTATACAAAGATCATATGTTAAAATCTGTCATTTAGGACCTTAGAAAACTATATGTATAAATTTAACTCATATATGTAAATGTTAAGCATCTGTTAGGGAAGGAACAGAAAAAATCAGCCATACCTTTAAGCTTCCAGCATGCTTCTCAAAAATAACAGAGCAAAGAGACAAGCTGAAAACAAGCTGAAGTGGTGTGGTACTCTTTCCTAACTCTTGGCATTATTGTAATGCTTAACATTATTAGCATCTTCTAACAAAGCAAATGTAATATCCTGAATATCTTTTATTTATTATCAAATAGTACATTTTGCTAAATGTTTAAAAAGGACATTTACATAAGCTGTCACTGCCCTGTTTTCGGCTCCAGCTGTTACTCCTATTGGATGTTACCCTATCATTAAACAAGTTTCCCTCATTGTTGAAGTTACCTATGAAATTAACTTGAAATATTATTTGCCTCTGAAGTTACTGATAATACTCACATATTAATCTGGTACTCAGACTTTTCATTTATAAAATAATTTTCTCCTCCTAGGTATTTGGAGTAGATGACAATCAAGATTATAATAGGCCTGTTATCAAAGAAAAACATAAAGATCTGGTAAAAGATTGGGCTCTCAATTCTGCTGCAGTAGTAATGGAAGAAAGAAAACCACTGAGTACACCTGGATTTCACAGCTCAGAGGTATACACATCTTTCTCATATTTTTTACATGCACAAAATATAAATTTTTATCATTTGTAATTACAGCTGACCCTTGAACAACACGGGTTTGAACTGCGCAGCTCCACTCACACACACATTTTTTTTCACTAGGTACATACTCTGGTAGTACATGATCCATGGTTGGTTGAATCCAAGGATTGGGGACCATGGACACAGAGGGCCAACTGCAAAGTTATACATGGATTTTTGACTACATAGAGGGTTGGAACCCTTATTCCCCTCACCCCCCCCACCTTTGTTCAAGGGTCAACTGTATATTATTATAAACAATTGATACATCCTCTTGTAAAATACTTTAAATTAATATGCTTTTGTCAGTGAGTGAAAATGTTAAATTTCAGTAAGCAATTAATGAACTATGTGCTCACTAATCTAATTGACATTATGAGATAAGACAAAAGAATATACACTGCATATACTTTCTAGGAGGTCATGTATTTGGAATGGAAAGATCTGTCATGCCAGGAAACATGTGTATGGTAGTGCCTGATAGATACAACTTATAAACCTAAATAAGTGCCCTTGTAGTGCAGCCCAGGATGTAACTAGAATAATGTGAAATTAATTAAGGGTGGCTTGGTTAAGATAGTTTTGGAGTCAGTATAGTATAGTAGAGCTTCTAGGACCTGAGTGCGAATCCCAGAACTGCCACATTTAACAGAATACCTTTGAGTCAGTCATTTCCCCTCTCTCATCTTCAGTTTTCTCATCTATACAAATGGCATTTTTGATAAAACCTATTTACAGGGAAGGATGTGAAGCATGGAAAGTACCCAGCATCATAATTGTCTGAGATTTATGCAGTCAACAAATGTTTATTCCCTTATCAGAAATATTAGAATTTCATTCTACACTGATATGTCGGAAAGAAGTGTTAAAAAAAATGTATATGACTGAGAATTATTAATTAATTGTAATTTATTCAACTAACAAGATCTAACATTCAGTGGACGCTTTCTGCGTACCATTTTACAAATAATGAAACTGAAGTATGTAGAAATTAATTTGGTCAGTGTCTTAAAACTAGTACCTTGTGGCGCCAGAATTTGAACCTTAAGGAGACTTGATTTCTTAACTCATTCTCTTATTCTTATATTGCCTTTCAGGAAATGAGTTAATTTAAAATATACAAGTAGTAAATGTTGAATATAAATAAAATAAAATCTTAAGATATAAATAAAACAAAATATAAATGAGGTATTGTATTTGTTTGAAATGTAAGTATTCTTTATAGACAACTAAATACACATATATATTTGCTTATTAATGTAAAAATTTTTCCTTTATGGTCTGCTATTTCCTGGAAACTGTCGAAACAATTACTGTATTTTAGTATTCTTTTTTCCTCCTTCATCTTAGAGAATTTTTATTTTGATTTCTGTTTTATGAGATGCGTAATTTACTTATTGAAAGCGAGTGATACTTACTTGAAGCAATGTTTTAGTATTCTGATTAATCTAGAAAAGGTGCTGGTGATTGTGAACTTGTAGGACTTCCTCTTCTCCTCTCTATCCCTTCAGCCCATGCCAAGTAAATTTATATATAGCCTGAGTATGTACCTGCCTTTGAAGGAGTCACCTAAACAAGCCATTAGAACAGTCTGCACAGAATGAGTCTACATAAATGTGTGTCTTTGAAACCCACCCTGTTGTGGGTATTCCTAACGTGATTTGTGCTGGTACTTCCTTCAGTCTCAGAACTGTGAGCAGCTCCCACGAAACCTTGGAGGAAATTCAAAGATTCAGCAGGCTTTGGTACCCTTAGGCTTCACTGTATGTATGTCACTATGTGTACAACTTACTATTTTAATCTATTATTCTTGAAATCATATAGTATATAGTCTGTATGAAATATTTATCAGTTTCTAGCCTGTCATTCGACACTTTTAATAAAATATTGTTTTGAATAATTCAGAATAAAATTTGGTCAGAGCTTTCCATTCCTTAGTTGTCATTACAGGTTCAATACTAAGCATTGGCTTAAACTTTCAGTGAGGAAACATTTTTTCTATACTCCTAGATCTTCCATATGAAATGCCTAGATTGACCTAGTCTTAAGAATTACCAATGTACATCCATAAGTCTGTGGAAGCATACCATGAATTAAATTCTGTTTCACAGTTGACTAAGTACTTGCCTTAAGGACAGATGTAGACAGGGGCAGGTCTAGGTTCAGACTGGTTATACAAAAATTCTTAAAGGTTGAGTCATTTCTAGCTTCTTCTGGAAGTACTAAAGTGTTGTAGAAAGAAGCCTCAAGCTTTGGGTTTGTTTTTGAAATCCCTGAAGATATGACCTGGGAGATTTAATACTCCTAGAGACTCTGGAACCAATCTGATTCCTGGAAACATTTAGAGGGCTAGAGAACAACTTAGAAATAGGTCTTTAAACTCTCTGTTCTGTAGAATGGAGTAGAACTAACTTCACTGTGGTAGCCACAAAGCTACTGTAGTACGCCTGAGTTTATTTAGTAGCAGTAAATTTTAAGCTCTAAGAGTTTATTTTAGTACCATTGTTAGTACTTAATAAGTACAGAAAATTATACTACATTCACAGTAATAATGTTGTAGTTAAAAGAGGTGCCTAGAAAATCTTCAATTTATATATGAGGAAATTTAGTACATGATAATATATCAATGTGAGGTTTCAATATTGCTTTGTATGATAGGTTAAATGGAATTTAATGACTAAATGGAATTCTGTGAACACGAGAATCAGATTTGACCAGACTAGGTCATTGCATTTTCTTGTTTCTCTCCTTTAGGAAGGCACATCTTCATCTGGAAACAAGCGTTGGGTTTCACAATGGGCTAGTTTGGCTGCCAATCATACAAGGCATGATCAAGAAGAAAGGATAATGGAGTTGTCTGTACCTGTTTCTTTAGAGAATGGTATTTTCTTTCCTTCTTTCTTTTTTTTTGTGAATCATACATCAATTTTTAAAATACTATAAGCTAAATCTGTATAGTGAGACATAAATTAAACCTAAATAAACATACTCACATAGTCTCATGCTCATGCTATATATAGATTTTATTTTCAATAAAAATGCAGATATCATTAAAATATACCCCAACTGAAGATAAAGAGATAATTTGTAGATGAAGCATATATATACACACTCACACAAATTTATATGTGACTTTATATATATACAACATATATATAAATGAAAATTTAAAAATAAGACTAACACAGTTCCAAACTATCCCATTCATTAACACAACAAATATTTAAATGCCACTTTATGCCGTACGTTCAATGAAAAAGAATTTACTTAATATGTATTTAATTTACTTAATACATCATTTGCAGACCTATGTAATATGATTTTTATTACCTTTTATATTTCTGTGAACTGAAATATAAAGTTTCTTTAAAAAAACACAAAATTATATGCCTCTTATGATTTTGTTATTAGATTCAGTTAATTATGTTCTTAATTAAAAATAAAACTCTCAGGGAGAATTTGTATGTGGCTTTTTACCTGTATTCTTAGTTGTATTATTGGAAATGGAAATAGAAATTTATTTTGTCTTTGACTTGTGACACCCAGAAATCTGTTTAGGAATTTTGTAAACATTAGTCAGCAAGTATTTGAGCAAGGTACACATCAGTGTACCAGAAAAGCTATATAATTTATCATAGAAGCTAGAAGTAATTTTTAATATTACCAAAAATCTTTGGAAAGACAGAGTAATTTGCAGCTTGGTTCACATAAACTGATTACTGTTTGGGAAACAAAGAAAACAGACAGAGAAGCTAGGCAAATTTACAAAAGAATCATTATAAAATTATTATTAGCTGTGGAAAGCAAAATTTTGTACTTGTTATAAAAATTAATAGTACTTGGCCTTCATTATTTCATTCCTGTTTCATGTTCTAAATGAACTTACTTAGATAAGCTGATAAATCTACTTATAATCTAAAATGTTCTCGTCAAATATTCATTGAGTGTGTGTTAGGAGCCAGGACAGTGTGAGAAATCCTAGAAAAATACAAAAATATAAAATAGCTATTACAGTTTAGTGCTTCAAGTAGCACTAAGGAGATAAGACATAACCAAATAACATGATTAATTGCTAAATTAAAGTTACATCAGTAAGTTATTAGGTATTTTCCTACATTATAACCATAGTATTGCTATGAGGTTTAAATGCTAAAATTTTAGAATTATAAAGGGAAGAAAAGACCCACAGAAGCTATATCTAGTATCTTTTTCCCACTTATCCCCAAAAGATTTAAATGCTTTATATGTTAATTTATATTTCCCTAAAAAGATCCCTTTTCTCAGAAATACATTCCATTTATAAGCAGTCAGGAAAGTCCTCCTTAAGTAGTATTCTCAAAGTCTCTCACGTGGAAACATCAAAGTTATATATTTTCTCATTGGCTTCTCAGTTTGAGGCTTTAATATACCAGAAGATCATAATTTAAAAATACCTCAGTTTGTAAAATTATGGCAAGTCCTGTCACCTTTTTTCCGTTCTTATAATTTTTAAAAATCTTTTAATGAGCTTTGAATTTTTTTTTTAGAAAACCTTGTTAAAATTCTACATTTTCTGTTTTACTTAGGAAATCCAAACTTGTCATTCTTTCAGTAGATAATAATGCTTATTAAAAACCAGGTGTATTATTATTCTTTACTATGTAATTCAAAGTATAACAAACTGTTTATTAGTCATTATTTTTGCAATTCTATGTACCCTACGTAGAGTCCATTTTTTGTGAGCGAAACTTCACAGCTGGGACAAGTCACAAAAGCAAGAATGAACACAGTAAACTTCTCTGCCATAAAACACATTAAGAGAAAAAAGAGAGCAACAGATGTAGGTTTAAGATCAGATGACCCTGATTTTCATCTCATACAATATGCTTTCTTGACTCTCCTATTAGTAATCTACCTATTTGTGCATTTTGGCATTGTATTTTCTTTTTAAACTACACTGTCACAATGTTGGCTTATTTATTCAAAGTTTTACTTTATACTTAAGCCATTTCTTAACTTCAGAATCTAAGGTAATATGATACTCGTTTGCCCCAATAAGTTCCTTATTTGTTGTTTTATTTTATAGATACAGATATCAGTGAATCTGGCCTTTCAGTGAGAAGTACTGGCTCAGCAACTTGCTTGGCTAGTCAGGGAGAGAGAAAGAGACGAACCCTTCCCCAGCTTCCAAATGAAGAGAAGTCTCTTGAGAGCTCCAGAACAAAGGTTATAGCACAGAGGTCAGAGATAGGAGAAAAGCAAGACACGGAACTTCAGGAGAAAGAAGCACCTACACAGGTATACCAGAAAGATAAACAGGATGCTGAGAGAGCCCTGAGTAAAATGAACAGGGCAGTAAATGGTGAGACTCTTAAAAGTGGTGGAGATAATAAAACCCTGCTTCACTTAGGCAGCTCTTATTCTGGAAAGGAGAAAAGTGAAACTGATAAGGAAGCTTCTTTTGTAAAGCAAACATTAGCTAAAATCCAGCAACAAGAACAAAAGGAACAGGCACAGTGGACACCTACTAAATTATCTTCTTCAAAAAATATTTCAGGTCAGATAGATAGATGTAGGGAGGAACCTTTTAAACAGGAGTCACAACCTCAAGAAAAAATTCCAGGACTTTCTACAAGCAAAGGAGAAAGAGTGATACAAAAGGAGGGTAAGCGAAGAAAAGCTGAGGAAATTCTGAAAAGTCAGACTTCAAAGGGAGGAGACAAGAAGGAATCCTCCAAGTCATTAGTGCGGCAAGGAAGCTTCACTATAGAGAAACCTAGCCCCAACATACCCATAGAACTTATTCCCCATATAAATAAACAGGCTTCATCTACATCCTCTTCTTTAGCGTTAACAACTGCCAGCAGAATACGAGAAAGAAGTGATTCTATGGATACTGATTCTAGTTTGGACACAACCCTTATTCTAAAAGACACAGAAGCAGTAATGGCTTTTCTAGAAGCTAAACTGCGTGAAGATAATAAAACTGATGAAGGCCCAGATACTCCCAGTTATAACAGAGACAACTCCATTTCACCTGAATCTGATGTGGACACAGCTAGTACCATCAGTCTGGTTACTGGAGAGACTGAAAGAAAGTCAACCCAAAAGCGAAAGAGTTTCACTAGTCTCTATAAAGATAGGTGTTCCACAGGTTCTCCTTCCAAAGATGTTACAAAGTCATCATCTTCAGGTGCTAGGGAGAAAATTGAAAAGAAAACAAAAAGTCGTTCCACAGATGTAGGTTCTAGGGCAGAGGGTCGTAAATTTGTGCAGTCCAGTGGAAGAATAAGGCAGCCTTCAGTAGATTTAACAGATGATGACCAAACCTCTAGTGTACCTCATTCAGCCATCTCTGATGTTATGTCGTCTGATCAGGAAACTTACTCTTGTAAATCTCACGGAAGGACTCCACTTACCTCAACGGATGAGCATGCACATTTCAAACTGGAAGGAAGTAAAGTAACTAAGTCCAAGACTTCTCCTGGAGCACCTGGTGCATCCAGTAAATCAACCACTCTCCCAAGGCCACGACCCACCAGGACTTCCCTCTTGCGCAGAGCCCGACTTGGTGAAGCTTCAGACAGTGAACTCGCCGATGCTGACAAAGCATCTGTGGCTTCTGAAGTGTCCACAACAAGTTCGACATCGAAACCTCCCACAGGAAGGCGTAACATTTCTAGGATTGATTTGTTAGCTCAGCCTCGTAGAACAAGGCTTGGCTCATTATCAGCTCGCAGTGACTCTGAAGCAACAATCTCTAGAAGCAGTGCCTCTTCACGGACCGCAGAAGCCATCATTAGAAGTGGAGCCAGATTAGTACCTTCAGATAAATTTTCTCCTAGAGTTAGAGCTAACAGTATCTCTCGACTCTCTGACTCCAAGGTCAAAAGTATGACCTCAACACATGGCTCTCCTTCAGGTAAATTGGATTCAGACTTTTTATAATATTAGCATATTTCTTTTATGTTTTGGGACTCCTTTTTTTAAAAATTAAATATTAGTGTTGATTCCCAAAATTTTCAGCAGAAAGGTCATGCTGTAGAGGGTTTTGTTCCTATAAAAATTACTTTATTTAGCTTAGTAAATGGAAAATTCAGAAGTTATACACACTTCCAATTAATGTCCTGGTGCAAAATAGTGATTTCAAAATTAGAAGTATATTGAACCGATTTGGGAATTTTAATTGTCTAGTTGGTGAGGTATCTGGATTTGTGTGCCAGAGTTAGATTAGGAATTATTATCTAGTTTATATAATAGAAATTAATAAAAATTAATATTGTGTTTCTAAAAACATGTTTAACTTTTAAACATCTTCACATAATTCTAAGAGTCTGAAGAAAAGCAGTATACCCTTTATTACTCCTTTCAGAGCTAAATGAAATAATCAGTTTTAGCCTTTTTTCCTATTTATTTTGAAACGTCTTGTATTTTTTTAAGTTAAATCCGTTTATGGTCGGGGCAGGTGAAAACTGATCCTTAATTTATTGCAGTGAAAGAAGATGGATTTGAGAGACAGTCACTAAGCACGTGGGCGAAACTGGGCTATAGAAATTTAACTGGTTATGAGCATTATCTCATAAGGTGCCGTTATATCATTTAACTATAGTAATTAGCTGTCATTGATTGTAATAATTACAAAAGCTACTTTCTCCCCACCAGAATTAACTGCTTCTGGCATATTTGTCTGTTTATATACTTCATATTCAAAGCCATAGCCAGTGAGAATACATATGTAACCAAAGAGTGCTAAGACAGATATTGGTGTGTATCCTGTAAACATGGTCTCATTACTTCATAATCAGCTTCATATGTGGGTGTGGCTGAAAAGGACAGTTGAGGGGAAACCAGCTGTTAAAAGACTTGAAGATTCATTTTCATCAATCATCTAAGTGAGCCCTAAGTCTTGAGTGAAGAGTAAAGGGGAAAGTTGGTGTGCAATCTTTTTTTTTTTTAATTTTTACTTCTGTCACAATACAGCCTACAAGACCCAAAACTAGTGGTACTTGGCAAGTGTTATTTTTTTCATTTTTTGTTCCTCCTCTCTCCTCTTCACTGCTGCTTTCCTCCACTCCATTCACATTCCATCTCTTTCCTGGTCTATGGGTGAGGTGATGATGATCATCATGGATGTAAGCTGAAGATAGATAACATACAGTCTTGATTCCAAAAGAATAGATGACGTTTCTGTTATTACTGTTGTCCTCCTTGTTTCTACACTTCAAGCTTTGGTTGGTGGTTCATGGGTTTGTTGCCAAGTATTTTAAAAGTACTCTCACTTGATTTATGTTTCCCCAGTGTTGTTATCTGTTGTTCCATGTGGCTCTGCTTCTTCAGTTCACAGTTCCTTTGTGCTGCATTCTATGGTGTGTACTCTTACCAGATTTCTTCTGCCACATTGCTTGTTTCTTCACCTCATGTCTATTTAAGTACATAAAAATGTTTAAGTATTCTCCTGTCTTAACATAAGCTGTGACATAAGTTGTATGTTACCAAGTAGCATGAAACTCTTGGTAACTCTTCCTTCGGTACTAGTTATCTATCTCTTAACACATGAGTGATCTGATTTTATTCCTCAGTGTTTACCAGAGGGGCTTATTTGAGATGCAAACCAAATATGATTACTTCAGCAAGTCTAAGAAACAGCTATAAGATGCCATATATGTGTGTGTGTGTATATATATATCTTTAAAGATATATTTTGTTTCTTGCTTCTTTGAATACAGAACTTGATAAACATCTTTCTATGTCCAAAAAGTACCTTGAATTGCTTAATGAAATTTCCTAGGGCAAACTGACGTGTGTGATCTTGGCCTTCTCCATGCTTACTAGCAGTATATTAAATAATTAGAGTCATGGAATTTAATAGTTCGAGGGGTTACTCAGTTTAGGAAACTAAGGCCAAGAGATGGAATAACCTGCCCTGGTCACATAGATATATATAGCAAGAACAGGTTGAGAATCCAAGGCTTTTAATTCCCAACCTATTGCTTTTTTGACCACAACCAGTCTAGCTCTGAGAAATTGTCTCTACTTGTGTGCAAGCTTCCAGAGGACAGCTGGACTCTATTGGATTATTATCATGAATATATATAAGGCCAATATACAGTATAAAGATTTTGGTATTGTTCACCATAATCTTTGTAATTATGATGTTTTACCAAGTTCATGTTCTCTTTTCCACCTTATTGAGCCTGAAGCCACATTGTGATCCAGGATTATATATTCAGATTCTCTCAAGATGCCCATTTACAGTTTTATATCCCATCTAGGACAATGACCAGGGTAACATACTAAAATAGTTACATGTGGTAGGTAGTAAAAATTAAAACAAACAAACATACTTTTTTGATTTTCCTAATTGAGGTGTCTTTGATATTATGACATTTCTACCTAATATAATTATAAATCCTGAATGGAAAAAGAAAATAAAAATTCATAGCTTTTGAAATATGATTTAAAAGAATGTGAAACCATACTTGTCAGTGTTGCTATTCACACTATAAACTTCAAAGATCTTAGAAATATCTGAACTTAGAGCCTGTGATGTCCAAATTGTCATATGTAAAAACAATTCTATAAAGCTTCAAATTCTGTATTTTAACCTATGTTAAAAAAAGCTTTTCAAAGAAATATATGCGATAAAAATAGAAACATGGAAATCTCGGATTTAGCAAAATTAAGAGTAAGGTTTCTTTTATGCTTCTTTAATTCTGATGTAATTTGTTTGTAGGAGTTTAGTTTCCCCCCACACCACCAAAATTTCTTCAATGATCCTTCAGTATGAAGTTATATTAAAATATCCAGATTTATTTTCATACGATACATTTAAAACTTAGCACCCTGAATTATCAAAATAAAGCAGTTGGTTTTCATTATGTTTTAAGTACACATTCTAAAAATTTTAAAAATCATGTTAACATCCTTAGAATTTTTTTAGACCGTTTGCTTTCCCACTTTTATTCTAATCCTCAAAATTTATAGATGGTAAGAGTTAAAAGTTGGGCATGCATGGCTTGAGTTATTTTTTCTCAGGTCAAAGGCCAATACAGAACACTGTCAGGGATTTTTTCCCTCAAATGGTCTTATTGCTACTTGCTTATAAATATGCATGTAAAGCGTGTTTGTGGCTTAATTTCCCACAAAAATATTCTGATATAAGTATGAAGATGCAATGTTTGTTTTCTGAAATGTATTTGTTACATCTGTAGATGTGGATGTGTTTTGATGTCAACAAAGTTTTGGTTAACAGTAAAAGAAATCAAAACAGTCACAGATAAATGATCCTAATAACTCTTTTTTCCTTTTTAAATTATTTATACATCATAGATAGTATGTTTTCTTAGTGAAATGTAGTAGTTTATTACTTCCACAAGAGGGAGTGTTGCATAATTTTATAACTAAAATAAGTCTTTTTAACTAATGTAACTAAAATAATTTTCAGGTTAACTACAAAATTAATTAAGCCCATCTTAGAACTTTTTCTCATTTTATTATGTGTGCTGTCTAGCACTTCATCAACCCAAGAAGCTTCTTAGAGATTGGCATTTCAGATACCTTCAATACAAATTTTCAATTTAAGGATTTATCTGAAATGCCTTATTAGTACCAATGTATGAAATAAGCCTAATGATATAAAATTACATTTTATTCTCTAAATGATTTTACCTAAGGATGAAATTCAAGAAAAAAGTAAAAACATTTTTCAGCACTGGTAAAAAAAAAATCACAAAAACAGTCATTCTATGAGAAGTCTAGAATGTCTTTTTTTTTTTAATTAGTCTAACTTGAGTTTTTTTTTTAAAAATATAAAATATTTATTTTTTGTAAAGCACTTGGAACGAATTTTGCACTCTGGGAGTCAGTAGACCTGGCTTAAACTTTGATTTAAGCAATGCAAGACCTTTCTAGGCCTGATTTTTATCTATAAATTCAAGAATTTGGACTATCTAATGTCTAAGGTCATTTTATTCTAAAATTCTATGAAATAAGAAGGCACTGGGGAAAGTTAAAAACATTTTTACTTGAAGTTTGCTCTGCAATAGCTAGCAGATTATAGGGATTTTTCTTCAGATAAAATGTATTGATGCTACAGTTTGGAAGCAAAGATTAAGAACGCAAAGGTATTGAGAGAAGTTCTTTGACAAATAACAGGTCAGAGGTCCTGGCTTTAAACTCCCTTTCCCAGTCCCTTTAGAGAAGTTCTTCGACAAATAACAGGTCAGAGGTCCTGGCTTTAAACTCCCTTTCCCAGTCCCTTTTTCACCAGTAGTAATCATTTCACTTCTCAGTTCTACACTTTGCTGTTACACAAGCCAAGTTTTGTCCAGAGGTTAACTCGAGCTTTGCTTCATAGCACACCATGTATGATATGCTTTCCATTGGTAAAGATAACCTTTAATTGTTCGAAGACTTATTAATCATATTTTCATTTTCTGCTATGTCCTACTTATTTTATCTCTCAATTTCAGGAGAACAAACCTAAATATGTTACCTTTCAGGTTTTAAAATATGCTTTGTTCTTTTGGTTGCTTTTCTTTTTATTTTCCTTCATTCATCCCTCCCTCCCTCCCTTCCTTCCTTCCATTATTTTTTAATTTTTTATGTAATTTTAAAGGTTACTTTTCATTTACAGTTATTACAAAATATTGGCTATATTCCCCATGTTGTATAATAATACATCCTTGAGCCCATCTTATACCCAATAGTTTGTGCCTCCCACCAGGCCCCCATATTGCCTCTCCCCCTTTAAAAGTTATTATTAGAAGCTTCAGTATTCTTACTGGATTCTAGATAGACCTATAAAAATAGGTGGAAAATTTATGAATTTCATTTGAAAAAGAAGTTTCTCTTTTATTCTTTTCTCCAAAATGTAATGATTCTCTGACCTCAAGACTTAGACTGTTAAATTCTAATGTGGCTCAACTTATACGTTGTCTCCTGACATTTAGCACTTGGTTCTCACTGTCTCATTCTGCTTTCATGCGCTCTGCCACTCATGAAATCTATCAGCCGTTGATGCCATTCTCTCTAAATTACCTCTACATTAACTACCTGAGTTCCTTAATACCTGCTTATGTTTTCATATCTTCTGCAGTTTATTAAAACTCTTTGTTATTGGTTTTGTCTTCTCTCCAATTTTCAGTTTTAGGTATGGTTACATAGTTTCCACATCAAAAATCAGGAACTTTAATCTAACAAATAATCTTTTTTTATTTATGAATTTCCTTTTATGAATCATATTCTAGGATAGCAAAATAAAAAGCATTTATCATTTAATGAAATGCCTTTATTAAACAGTACAGATTTGTTTGCCATATATCTAATTGCCTTGCCATATTTCTGTTTTTTAAAAAAACTTCTTTGTTCTTGTTCCTTAACTTTTCCTAAAATTGTTTTCACGTCTCAGGGTCAGTTCAACTTAAGGAGTTTTCGAATGTCTAGAAATGAGTAAATTTCCACCATGGTAAAAGTAATATTTATGTTAATGAATTATAATGTTAAAATCAGAAATTTATTACCCCCTTCAAAAAACTATGATTAATTACCTGGAGTTCCATATATGTATTTGCGTACACTTTTACAGAAAGCCATGAAGTTTCTGCCTATCTTCATTCTCTCAAATAGGAGTTTGAATCCAGACAAATGGGTAGGCTCTGATTTATGATGTAGTCCTGATTACAGATTTCTTTTTCTCTGTTCTTAAAGCAGTTCTGGGGGCAGTGTGTATCAATTTTATTTGAGAGCCAACTCAGCCTTACAGAGCCCCAGGCAAAAATGTAGTTAGGGGAGGAAAAGACCGGAAAGGCATAAAATTCTAGTGGAGTAGTATGAAGGAATTCTAGACTTCACAAACCTACACAGCCTAGAGGCAGTTTCTGTTTTAAAAGAGAGAGAGAGGTAAAACTCTTCTAATATTAATAGCAGTTGGAACTTATAGCAGGAGCTAAAGTTTTATCACTTTAGCCACCAAAGACATCTCATGCTTTTTACTAGTTTTTTCTAATTTGAGAGGAGGAAATGGTCAGTATCTAGGAATTAATTCATTTATTCAAAAATATTTATTAAACATTTGTTAGCCGGACACTCTGCTAAGTGCTAGGTACATGTTAGTGGCTTAAATAGGCATAATTCCTGCCCTTTTGAAGTTTACCATGAATTAGCCGTTATCTCCCTGTTTTTTACCTCTTTATGCTTCACACTTTATGTTTGATTCTTATATTAACAGTAGTAGTGATCTGTCTGCATTAATTTGTCTTCTGATTTTCAAATGTGTCAGCAAAACCATTTTTTAAATCTTTACTAACCTTAAATAAGAAAGTGATTGCCACTTTCTTTAATGTGACTATT
Source organism: Eubalaena glacialis (assembly GCF_028564815.1). NCBI lineage: Eukaryota > Metazoa > Chordata > Mammalia > Artiodactyla > Balaenidae > Eubalaena > Eubalaena glacialis. Next base: position 29,269,257 of record NC_083718.1, read on the forward strand.
GTCAGTATCTTCTGTGCCATAAATGTCAGTGGTTGTGAGAATAGCTTGTAGGTTTTATTGCCATTGTCTGCTTTCACCATATGCTTTCAGTGTCAAAGCAGCAGTTGTACTGAAGATGCTTTGTTGTGTTTTTACCGTGTAAAAAGATTTTTTCCAAGCATAGCATAACAGGATGTTGAATGACAGAGGTAATGTTTTTTTTTCCTGCCATAAGGCATAATTTCCACAGCAGGAATTATGCATATTTGTATGTTGGGAAAAGAGGGTTTTTACCATCTCCATGTTGAAAGTCCGTGTGGCATGAGGAAATCTTTTCCTTTATTTTTATTTTTGTTGCTGTTGTTGCTATCATTTAAAAAAATCCATATCGTCACTTAAATGAGAAATATTTGCAGTTAAATAGCACCTGAGTTAAACATTTATGAATAGAGCTTGCTTAGTTGTTTGTCATTAGTGAATTTTTCATCTGAATGTTTATTCACCATGCTACAGAAAATGTGATCTTTCTATTCTTCTTAATTCCTCATTGTTTTTAATTCACCAAAGTATAATGTTTCTATCTTTAAGGAGTAGTAGACTTATGGTTTTTGTGAGGTATGTGTACATCAGTTATTGAAAATTGTGCTGTGTGTGCTCTCATGGTGTTTTTGAAATCATGATTTTTATTTTATCTCTTTTAAAAGATAACATAATAATTCTTTTTTTAATAATTAAACTAATTTAGTAAATTCAAGATGGAGGCGCTTTCCTACTGATTATGCTTCCACCTCAGAAGATGAATTTGGATCAAACCGTAATTCCCCTAAACATACCCGTCTACGTACTTCTCCAGCCCTGAAAACGACTCGATTGCAGAGCTCTGGGTCAGCAATGCCTACTAGTTCTTCATTCAAACACCGGATAAAAGAACAGGAAGACTACATCCGAGATTGGACTGCTCATCGAGAAGAAATAGCCAGGTTGGTTTTAATGGGTTATCTCTAAGAGTTGAAATTGTTCCAACTTGATAACAAGTTTAGCTTTTACTTGGTTTGTACTAATAGTCCAAGGAATGAAATCCACAGATAACTATGAACTTAGTTTTGTTGGTAGTATTACTGTCTGTCCTTTTTTTTTCATATGGTATTTTTAATGTGAGTGCTACTTACATGTTGTAGAATTAATTTATTTTGGTAAACCGCCATTTCTTATTTCTAGTAGAGATACTGATGAATTAATATAATTTTTGAAAGGTAGTCAGTATCTACATAATTGAGAATTGTGCAGCTAAATTTTTGATTACTTTCCTTTTACCTTCCAAAGAGGTAATAGTGTACTTGTTAGAGATGTTGCTAATGTTCTCTGGGGAGAATTAGAGTTAGTCAGATTATTACTCACACTTTGGTGAGTTCATTAGATACAGTCAGTACAATCCTTTAATAATTAAATGAAAATATTATTTTGAATCTTAAATGTATTTATAATAACCTTAAGATTACATAATAAAAGTAAAATTCATGCTGCAGATGTGATTTTTAATTGATAACATTGTAGTTGAACATTAAAGAGAGGCTCTACTCAAATGCTATAGTAGTTAAGGGTTTTTTAAGTTTGTAAGGTATTAAATGTTACTGCAGTATGCCACATGTTACCTAAACATTTTCACTGTGTACATGCTAAAATTATTTCTGCCTTTAGTTCAAGACCCTAATCTTCAAGTTTTATACTTGACAACATTTATTAAAGAATTTATTTATAATAATTCATAAATGCTTTTTAAAAAAACTTTTATGATGATTTTATGATGTTCATCTTTTGTTTTCTTTACTCTGTGGACTTCTGTGAATTGTTTTTTTCTGGCTCATTAGTTTAATGTTTAGGTTTTTTGGTTTTTTGGTTTTTTTGTCTTTAGTGACTGTTCACTTGTGATTGCTTTTAGTTCTTAAAGAACATGCCCTTCTAATCTCATTGCGCTGCTTAAACATTGTTTTTTGGCCATATAAATGACAATAATTATTGAAGCATTGTAAACCAGTTCTGATTAGAGTACAGGCATATATGTGCTTTGGGATCCATGAATTATTATGGGCCCACAAAACTCCTGTTAGTGAGAGAATCTTGACACTACATTTTTTCTTGTGGGCACAGCTGGCAACAGGAGGCCTTGCTCTTGTCTCAGCATTTTTCTCCTTCCCATGCAGAAGTCTCACCACGTGAGCTCAAGGGGTACCTGGGGGAACTAGAGTGTTCTGCTTTTTCTTAGGAGGCTTTGCGTCTCAAGCTGTCTACCCCAAACTAGGACACCTAAACACCTTCTTCTGGGCCAAACCCACTTCCCTGCCCCTAAACAGAAAAGAATTATGATACAAAGGGGAAAGTGAATAAGAACTGTCTGTTGTATTTTCACTGAGTTTTTATTTTGTTAGTATGTGCATTTTATTACCCTTGTCTATGTATATTTTATTATCTATAGTAGTACTCTAAAGCTAGGCTATTTAACCTCTAATGATTTCATGCCTTTTTCCTCCAGTTTCTTAGTAGCATTATGCTAATAAAACTTGCTATTGGGATTTAATTTTTCAAGGTATATTTTTCAGCCATACATCTCAAAGCAAGAGAAAGTTCTTTTTGTTTATTAAGAAATTTAAAAAGGCGGGGGGAGGATAGGAAGTATGCAAGGAAAGAAAGTTAATGTTGATATTTAATGTTCCTATAAGATGCTGATAAGTTTGCTTAATATGAGGAAATTTATTTTCAAATAACTATGAATCACATACTAAATAGAATGGAGAAATACGTAGCTTTATTTCTTTAAATTGGCTACCACTTTCACTTAAGAAAACTCACATGCTGGAGCAATACTTTTTAAAGAGTAATAGGTAAAGATACTTTTATTTGAAAAGCACAATAATGATTTTAATTTATTACAAAATGTTTTATGCTTTGTCATACTCTATTTGCTTAGATTTTAGAGCTGTATTACTAAACCAGCACTTTGTAAGTCTGTACATAGTAATTATTTACCTTCGTTTAAACTTAAAGCACAAAAATTCCATCTGGAATATAAAGAATATAAGCAAAATATAATATATTTAGTCTTTCAATTTGAAGAGGAAACATTTTTCCGGGTACCCCCGATACATGTGCTTTCGATAGCGCTTGTCCCAGTTTCTCCATTATAACACAGATACAGATTTGCTTCCCTTAGGAATTTCTTAGATTATACCTTTATGAATTTTAGGGTAAACAAAGCTATAATACCACCTTTACAGATTATCAAATATAATACATTTAACCTAAAAATTATACTGGAAGATTACATAATTCTCATTTGAATCACAATGCACTTAAAGATATTTCAGTGTTTTAGATTCATTATTACACATTCCACTGTAACATTAAATTTTTTAGGAGAGAGTTCTAGTTAACAATGTTTTATTTTAAGGTTTAACAACCAGTTCATTATAGATATGTTATAGGAGAGGATTAAATCATAAAGGCAATATAATATTTTATCCTAATGTTGATTGAAGGTATTATTTGCAAAGGTGAGATCCTCTTGCACCTTTACACCTCTGCAGTTTTGTTTTGGATCATGTTTTTGTATGCATAAGTTCTTTATATATATTGTGTATATGCGTGTAATCCCCGTCCACTCAGCAAAGAATTCCTAAGCAACTCCTATGAGCAGAATGTAGTGTTTAGTGTGAGTGAACTGTAAAGATGACTTAGACATGGATGTCCTCAGTTCAGAGTCAGAGGAAAGAAGCAAAGGTGTTGTGTGCAGTTGATACAGGCAGAGTGACAGAAGAGGTTTTAAAAAATATGAAGTGTGTCCAAGTATAAGATGTAAAGGTATATAGTTAATGGATGACTAAATTGAAGATAATACGGAGCCAGCTAAATAATAAGAGACTTTGAATGCCAGCTACGAAGTGTGCATATTATTTTATTATGTTGAAACTTTAAGATTTTTGAAAAGGAAGGTAACTTAAGATCTATATTAAAAGAAGGTAACTCTGAAGGGCCTTTTGTAGAATTGTTTGAGAGAGAAGAGAGCCTAGAGATAAACTAGTAATCTATTCTAGAAGTTAATGTGCAAGATATTGAAGACCTGAGACAAGATAGTGGTAGTGAGGGTACAAGTGGAGATATGGACGTGTAACAGTTGACAGCGTTTGATGATTGCCAGCATGACTCCATAGTTGTTCAAATGGATATTGGTAAGAATAAGGAAGACAAAAGACAAGAAGGAAGACAAGCTTCATTTTGGACATACTGACTTTAAGGTACTTAAGGAACAGCCATGTGAAAGCGTATGGCTCTGCAACACAGGAAGCTGATGAGAGCTAGAATCATCATTTTGGAAGTCAAAGAGAAAATACTTGAAGCTGTGGTCATAGATGATATTGCCAAGAAATGGTGAGTGAACCTAGAATACTGTTGAACTCGGAGGTATAACCTAAATTATAAGGATGCAGTATAGCTGAATGATCAAAATCGTGGACTCTGGGATCAGGCTTTCTAGATTGAAACCCAGCTCTACCCACAAGGTCTGTATGACCCTTGACAAGTTAAGTAACTGTGCTCTAGTGATCTCATGCATAAAATGGACGTAACAGTAGTGCCAACTTGAGAGAGTTGACAGACTGATGCATGTACATAACCTAGTGCTTGACACATATAGTAAGCTATCAATAAATGTTATATTTAAGTGGAGTGCAGAGAAAACTGTGGTGTGTGTGTATACTCAAATATGATTATATTTAGAACTTAATTGTGAGCTTTCCATTTTCTGTATGACTCCAGATGTAATTGGAGTTTCAGAATCAGTGCTATATTCTTATAATTTATAAAATATTTTATTAGGCTTACCCTATACAAATAGGAAACCTAAGAATCTCAACCAAGGTTTTGTTCACATTTTCAATCCAAACATTATTTTAAAATGTTCTTTTTTACCTGAGAATAATAACGCTAATATGTAAGTGGTCTGTTTTTTTTTTTTTAATATTGAAATGATTGTTAAATAAATGTATCACAGAACACCCACCTAATGAGTCCTACTCCCTGATTTGATGGCCTCCAAAGTAAAGTCATCTGACACTTCATGTCAAGAGGGAAAAGGCTTTTATTATTACTAAGTCTTTTACATATAATACTTTTATTAGTGAAATTCAAATAAGAATACCTATTAAATACATTTTTAAAAATTTTAAAATAGAACTATGGTTTATATTTTTCAAGCCTAAATAATATTTGCAATTAAAATTACAAATGTATGGTAATCTTAACGGTGAAAAACCAAATACTTGTAATTTTAATACATTACTAAAAGCTTTTTTGTTTTATTTTTTTGGTAAGAGTCAGTTTAATTTAGTGGCCAGAATTAAGTAGTATGGGGTTCCTTATAATCTATAAAGTAATGTAATGAAACATCTATGCATAGCAATCTATTTTAGTTTAAAAAGTCTTTTAATGGCAATGCAGTTAAAGGATATACTATATTTGGGGGTATGTGTGGAAGTGAGCTTTAATAATACTAAAGTATTTTTTATTTTGGAGAAAAGACCATAGAGATAAAAATTACATTATCAAGGAATAAAGTACATCTGTTCAGTCAGTTTTAAGCTTTATTGGTTCAAAATAGCTAAAGTCTAGGTCCAGCCTGTGTCTGTTTGTTCTGTTGGGCTAGGCCAGCTCCAAATAGCAAGGGTAGGAACAAAACATCTGCCCCGAATAACTGTCAAATGACAGTTATTCTTCAGTTTCTGTATAGTTTTTCAGCATTTCCTAGATATTATGCCTTCATCATATTCTCTGACCTGAGGATACCTTATACTACCTCTCTGCATGTACTTTGGCTATCTCAAATCTTGCTCATTGAATAAGGGCAGTATTTTCCTGTCAGGTGACTTCACACCATCTTCTTTTAACTTGCAGACTTTGTGTCTGGGGGAAATGGCATGGGGTGGTGGTGGTGGTTGTTTCTTTAATTTTTCTCATTTATTTAGGAACTGTTTATTGATGGCCAAGAGTGTGCTAAGACCTTCAAAGTTATCTTCTTACCATTACCTCTTCATGACTTGCTCAGTTTATTTGAAGCATATTCATAAGTTTAAAGACTACACTTAAGTAAATATAACTTATCTGTGGTGCTAAGCTCGCGTTTAAACTTAGTTTCGTTGAAGAAAATGGGAGGTAACTTTTTTAAAAAATATATAATTAAATCCCTACCTCTTTTGATGGCCAGAAATAGATTCTACATACTTTATTCCTCTATTTGGGCCAGCCATTAAATTGCTTTGGCTACCCAAAAGAGCTTCCAATTTGAATTCCTCACTCTCCCAACCTAAGCCAGTCTTCTGTGGCACAGATTACCTATTTCTCCCAATTCTCCGTGCTTTCATTGAATGCCCACAATAGATGTGGATTGCCATAATTCTTTCATTAAGGTTTTTTGTAATATTGCATCAAAATTCCATCAACATATAATAAATATAACTGAGAGTTTCCACCAAAAGAAGAATAAGATCTTCCTTATCAGTAGGAAACTTTTGTGAACCTTCTCTATAGTCTTTAGCTAGGTCAAGTATATGAGTTAATCTTTATGCCTCTTGAGAGCTAGGCTTCTTTGATTCTTTATTATAAAGAATTCAACATAAGATTTTCTGGAATGTCTCTCCTAAAACTAATTTTATATTTTTATCACTCCTGTCATTTAAAAAGTAGACTAAATTATTTCTTAAAAGCTAAGTAAAGTTATAATCTCTTATCCAGTGTTAAAGTAACAAGAGGTTTGATTTGTTATCATTTGCTTCAATGTTAGGATTCTAAAGCTAGTATACTTCTTTAGTAGCTCATCACTTCCTTTTTTCCAGTAATATCAAAGGCAATCTCATGCTCATGGTTTATATGTATATCCTTTGAAACTCTACTTAACTATAAAAACTTTTGAAACTTAATATGCGATTAAAAAGATAAAGCAGATATTTTCTTTTTCAGTTAATTTAGAACCTAAAAGAGTGTTAATGTTGGCAATTTAAATCAATAAAGTCTGATAGTTTGTTTCTATCATGGTTATTAGGTCACACTTGCAAATATTTCATGTTTAATAGGACATGCATTTCACAAGGACTCTCATTTTCAATATTTTAAACTTCCAGTATACCCAAAGCGTATTATTAATATATTTTCCCCTGTTTTTAACCCTTCAGTGAAAAATAACCTTTAATTGATTTAAATAAGAAAGGGGACATTACTGAGAGAGTTCACCTGAGAAAATCATAAACTTCATAAAGTATGTCCTCGTTACCCCACCTTTTTACAAATAATGCATATTCATTTCTACAAAATTTTTGTAATTGGATTATTGGTTCTGACACTAAGGTAGACAAAATTAGCACAGATGTTATAGAACTTAACCCTGAAACTATATTTCCTTCCTTAAGGACTGTTATCCTATCCATATTTTATAATAAAATAAAATTAAATGTGAAAATTATCCATTTTTCTAATTAGAAGGCTTGAGTTTTTATTGGTATTGCAAAGGAAGCAGATGGAAGCAAAACTCCAAATAAAAGGTCTGTTCATTTTAGAATTTCCTCCTTCAGCAGATTTATAGAGGTGGAGATTGAGAATAAGAACAGGGGTTATAAACTTGGAGATCAAAGAAAGAACACAGAATACAAGAGATATAAAGCACTACATTATTGTAATATATTCTAATAAATGTAATCTAGAAGTATTACAGAATTTAGTTGTAAACCTAGATTGAACAACCATATGAATAGATCCATACTCTCTGTTGAGTCATAAAACTGTTATTTCTGAAGATATTCATAACTTTGGCTTTTTTTTTCTTGATAATTTTATATGTCTTTTAGAATTCCTAATACTGGTTTTAGTAGGTGCTAAGATTTTTAAGCAATGCAGATTTAAGTTAATGGTCTATATTGTTGAGTCAGCTTTAAGATAGGAGTTGCCATGCAAAGAAACAGCTGGTATATACGCAACATACTTGTAAATTAAAAGAAAGCTTTTTGGGTGCCTACTAACTGAACAGTATATGTGGTATATACATTAAGAGTTCATTGTAGTACAGTTTTTACTGTATAACATGTTGACATTGCTGTTGTTTGTGTTTTTTCTAATTAATTCATTACTGCTTTCTACAAATATCAGAAGCTTCATCGTACAAATGTCTGCATAAAAAACTTTAAAAATAAAATAGATGGTTAAATAAGTAAAAGTTGTCTATTTCTTATCTCATTAAACTGGGTTATTCTGTTTCTCATCCTAGTTCATTTATTTTAGGAAATTAAAAGAGTGGAATATTTTATCTAAGGAAACAGTTTACACCCATTCTCAAAAGAATTACATCAACAGTTAACAAGTTTTTAAAAATTATATGTGGAATGGTAATATGAGATATAGCGTGACGTATAGAAAGATCTGGCTACACCACTTACTGTTTGTGACCTTAACCGAAAAATAGTTGCATAACCTCTCCTGAGGCTGATTTTCCTCATCTACAAAACAAGATGATTAATACCTCTCTTACAAGGTGGTTGTAAGAATTAGAGTTGGTGAATATAAAGCTTCTTTATAATGGTTTTGATTATAATATAATGGTAAGTATTGGTTTTGATTATTTGAAAATATAATTCTAAGCTTCTGAAGCCAAGGACCCTGTCTGCTTATTCACCGTTGCAGCCCTTAGGGCCTACCACAGTGGCCAGATCAGTAAATATTTATTGGTAAATAAAAAGGAATTGACCACAGATTGCTTCTGTTGGGCCATAAGCTTCAACATAGCTTTTCTTTTTAAATCTGTAGTTAAGTTTTTATGCAATTACTGCATTCCTTGAAAGTCTTTCAAGCTCACATTTTGCATAAGTTAAAAAACTGTTACTTTGTGCTTTGGATTTTAGAGTTGGGAATCTTAAAACAGGTACTTTACAAATATTCTGTCATTCCAAAACCTCCCCTGTGGAAGTAGCCAAATAGAGATCATGTGCAGTGGATGCATAACTTAGAAAATATTCAGTTATCACCAATAACAATTATTTAATTCTTCAATCCATGTAGCTAAAAATACACATAAATGGCTTTATGGAAATAAGCTCTAAACCTGGACTCTGGCCCTGTCTTAGCTACTTTTAAGTTGTGTGGTCATGAGCAAGCCAGTAATTTTCTCCGAAAATGTGTCTTTATTCATAATCAGATAAATTCTACCTCACAAGCTCTACCTCTACCTTGTGACCCTCAAATGACATATTGTGTACTGTGAAGTATGGTATATGGTGTAAAATGCCATGCTGTGTCGCAGTTCCTCACCTTGGTACCGTACACCCCTTGGGCCGTCTGGGGAAGCTTAGGGAGCTCTTCTCAGAAGAATGTTTCTAAATGCATAAACGTAAAATACTTAGAATGACAAAGAAATGCAATTATATTGAAATACAGTTATCAAGATATTTTTAAAGGTATATAGTAGTATATGGTTCTCTGTTAACATACTAAATGGAATGTTATTGCTGTGGGTTTAATGAACTGCAGTAATTTTGAAATAGTGATGACTAAGTGTTTTGAGGTACTTGTAGCAACTATAATGTGATTACTTTTGCTGACAAAAATCAGTATTGCTAATACCACTGTTGTTTATTGCTTGTATTTATAATTGAAAGAAATGCTAAGTTTCAGTTAGGAGAGTAGTGAAAATAAAGTTGTAATTGCTTTTCTCATTCAAGTTCATGGACTCCTTGAATTCTGTTCACCACCCCCAAGTTTAAGAACTCCTGTAATATATTAATGGTAGTCATTAACATTAACAGTGTATTTTTAAAAGACATATCACTACTTCAGGTGTTTAACATGTATTTTTCAAAGTGACAACTTGTAGATGACGTGCAATTTAGTTTTATTAATTTTTGGAATTAAAGTTTAAGACTTTGAGTATCAAATAGTTAATAGCATGTCCAAAAAATCTTAAGTTTTGAGTACAAATCTTTAACTAAATATACTAACTTATGTAACTGATTCTATCAAAATGATTGTTTCTAGACCTATTATTTGAAAGTATTAAACTTCTTTTCTAAAATTATTGCCAGGATCAGCCAAGATCTTGCTCTCATTGCTCGGGAAATCAACGATGTAGCAGGAGAGATAGATTCAGTGACTTCATCAGGCACTGCCCCTAGTACCACAGTAAGCACTGCTGCCACCACCCCTGGCTCTGCCATAGACACTAGAGAAGAGGTAGGAGATCTTCATGGAGAAATGCATAAGGTTCTTTCTTTTCTTTATTTCGTTTGCTTTTAGCTTTTTGCTTAGTTTATTTTAGTTACGTCCACCCTTCCTGTTTGCATGAAGCTCTGCGTTTTCCAACTTTGCTTTAACAACTTTCTTTTATGTTTTTATAACAAAACTAGTAAAGGCTAACGTTTTGTCTACTATTAACATGAAGCTATAAAATTATTTAAAATAAGCACTTTGTAAAATATGAAAATAAACGGTATCTGAAAAGCAAACCCAAATTTGGTAAATGTATAAATAATAAATAGTTGCATAAAGTTTTTGTAAATTTTACATAGCTTCTTAACTAGGAGTTATCTCTAGTAGCAAAGAAAGAGAAAAGTTCTACAGTTTTCACAACTTTAAATAATTCTGTTGATGAATATATACATGCATATGTATACACAAAGATTCTTCAAAAATTGAAATATACCTACCCACACACTCAAATATGTGTATTCAGTTTTGAAACATTCTTGTGAACTCTGCAATGTAAGTTAGCATATATAGACTATTGCCCTTCCAAAACCAGGGCCTCCTGCCTTCCCACTCCAGGGGGCACCATGTACATACATGGCTCCAGAAGGTGCCTTTAACATATAATATAAAAATAATGTAGTCTGGCCATGTTGGCTCTCTTGATTTGGTGCAAACAAAAGAGATACGAACAAAAGAGATACAAACAAAAGATTGGCATTTTGAAAAATGAATTATAGTTTTATTAGGACAAAGCCACACTAATTTCTTTAATTATCATCTGACTGTTTTATGCTACAACGTCAGAATTGAGTAGTCGGACAGAGGCTGTATGGCTGCAAAGCTGAAAATATTTATTATCTGGCCCTTTACAGAAAAAATTTGCCAGCCCCTAATATTGATGATTCATTCCACTCCCTTAATTTTATAAAATAATGTTCTCAATAGTAGCCAAAAATGGCTAGCCTTTTTGACAAATTTAATTCTGGTAAACTGTACTACTAAAATTTTCTTCAGTTGCTTTTTGTCACGTTTATAATCTTATTCTTTAATGGTCATTTTTTGGTTGTTTTTTTTTCCCCCTTTATGTGTTGTCTGATTTGGTAAATGATGTTTCATCAACCTGTGTAGAGTTTTGTTACCACAGTGATCAATTGTAAATGTATATAAAAATTATTCTTATTGGTGAAAAACAAAAGAATCCTCTTGGTGGCAAGACATACACAATTCTTCTGGTACATTTTAAATGATGAAGATATTATTTTCACAGCTGTCTAACTAAATTTTACCTAACATGACTGTACATTCACTCAGACCCAGTAAAATTTTTCAAACATTTCATTGAGTAGACTTCCATTTTTTCCTTTTGGCTTTATTTCTTATTATTGTACTGGAGTTTATTCCTTCTTCAGTAAACCTGAGCTACTTTGTACTGTACGTGTATAATTTGCACTGTAGATGGCAGTATATCATTTGTACTGGAATATGTCATTTCTGTAACATTGCTAAAAGTTTATCTAAGACCAAAAAATACTTAACTTTGTGAATTAAAAAAACTTTTTTTCTTTTGTAAACTTAATTATAATTTGCAATTTATTTATCTGTGAAGAAATTTGGCACCTGGATTTGGGGAGAAAAAAAGGAAAAAACAAGATAGGAAACTAAAAGAAAAAGAAACATTATTTTACACGGGCAAGGCAATGTGAGTAAAATGAACTCCTTGTCCATCTACATGGCTCAGTTTTTTCTATTTACCATCTGTGTTTTCCATTTAGGGGAAACCTTATCCATGGAAGAATCAAATTTAACATAGTTACATATTTTGGATTTTGAAAATAAAATCAATGTAGATGAACATTTATTTTATAAAACAGACATCTTTGACGTGCTTATAAAAAGAAAGTAATTGGTTTATTGAAGATATCATGCCTCTGTTACTACCTGAGAATGGAATAACTTCTGTCTAATTATAAAAACTATAATGGCAATATCTATATTTTTCCAAATTACTCTGTGCTCATAAGGATTTGCTTTTGTCCTAATAGTTAGTTGATCGTGTTTTTGATGAAAGCCTCAACTTCCGGAAGATCCCTCCATTAGTTCATTCTAAAACACCAGAAGGAAACAACTGTCGGTCTAGTGATCCAAGACCTCAACCAGCAGAGCCTCCTGATCACTTAACAATTACAAGGCGGAGAACCTGGAGCAGGGATGAAGTGAGTAAACCGTAAACTTTAACAAATGGCAGAGGAGGCATGCCCCATTGGTGGGAAAAAGATGAGAACTATTCAATATATAGGGCTGGGAAAAAAGTGCTTGTCCTTATGGGTAGAATGGAATTTCATCCTGACATCACATCAAGTACAAATAATTAACTCCAAATGAATTTAGTTCCTAAAGGGCAAAAGCAGAACTTTAAAATTTTTTAGTAAAATATAGGTAAATATCTTTCAACATTGCAGTAGGGAATGATTTCTTAAAAGACACAAAAAGTTTTGACTTTAATAAAAGATTGATAAATTTGAGTATGTTAAAGGACTATGTGAAACATACAGGCAACAAGGGATTAGTATACAGAATATATCAGAACTCCTACAATCAATTTAAAAAGGCAAAAACAGCCCAATAGAAAAATCTGCAAATAACATGCACAGCATTTCACTGAAAATACCCAAGGCCTATGAAGAGATGTTCAACTTCATGAGTGTTCAGAGAAATACTTTTCCAAGACTACAGTGAGATTATTTTATACTCATTCAATTGGCAACAAATAAAAAAGTCTTAAAATATTAAATGTTGGGGAAGATGTGGATACATAAGATTTCTTATTGTTGCTAGTGAGGTTAAATTGGTCCAGTCACTTTGGCAAACAGTTTGACATTATTTCCTAAAGTTGAGCATAAACACAGCCCATTATCTAGTAGTTTTGCTGCTAGTGCATACCCTTTCCCATTGAGAGCAAAAGTCACGCAAAAGGATATTTATAATAGCGGTGTGGACAGTAACAAAACTTGGAAACAATCTAAGTGTTTATATCTGAAGAAAATTGAATGTATTAACTGGTATGTGCACAAATTGAACAATTTATGGAGTAATCAAAACAAATGAACTACAGCAACATGCCACAATGTGGATGAATTTTAGCAATAGAGCATTAAATGAAAAAAGTAATTCTCAAAAGATTGTATATAATGTGTTTTGTCACAATTTAATAAAATAAAAATATATACTTAGGACAGAAATAGATCTAACAAATTATATAAAAAGGAAAGCAAGGGAATGATAAATGGGATTCAGGACATTGTTTACCTTGGGCAGAGGGAGATAGGGAGCTGCGATGGAAAAAACCTAGAGGTAGATTATAGCAGTTAGCTGTTTCTTTATAACAAACCACAAAAATCTCAGTGGCATAAAGCAATAGGCATTTATTTATCACACACCTGTGGGTTAACTGGTGGTACGGCTCAGCTGGACAATTAAAAGTTGTAGGTTGAGTTCAGGTTTGCTCCATGTGTCTCTCTTGTTGCTAGGACCACATCTGTGGAACACTGGATATACGGAACTGGAGGTGAAAGTTAGTATATAAGAATACATATGTTTGCAGTAGTACAGAGTAGAAAAAAATCTACCTGATGGAGAAGCACTGTAGCTAGTTCCATAGCTGCAATTATAATATGCTAGATGTTTTTAGAACACACTTTCTTTGTCCTGGTAGTTGATAAGTTGTTCTTGGTTTCAGGGAAAGGGCCCATTCTCTAATCTTATTCATACTTAATTCTCCTGAGGTCTAGGAAGATAAATTCCTCTAAATGTAATAAAACTATAGAAGTTTATATTTTTAAAGAGAATGGAAACATTTAGATTGATATCTCATAGTTGATAATCAGAAAAAAATTTTAATACATTGTGATACTGAACTCTATGACGTAGAAAAGAGAGATATCCTTTCTATGTTATAATCTACCTTAGACTAACCTGCCTTTTCTCACTCCTTCCTAATTAATATGTCTTCTACTCTTATTTGGCCTTTTTTCTCAAGGCTCACAAAATACCGTTATGCTTATTTAGCCTTTCATTGTCTTTATGTTGCCTTTCACACCCTAAGTTACCTTTTATCCCTCACTAAATTCAAATACTTATCATACTCAAGTTCTGGTTTTCCATGATACTTTCCTTATTAATGCCACCGCTCACTGAACTCCCTTTCATTAGAATTCGTAAAGCAGTGAATCACAATTAGTACTTATTTACATTGTTTTTATAAAAATATTTAATAATATTTCCTGTTGTTGTTATCTCCCCTACCAGTGTTTAAAGCATCTTAACATCCAAGGCCATATCTTATTTTCTGGATTTTTTTTGCAGAGTCTAGATATAGTTCTGACAATGTAAGGAACTGATTTTAGAACCCATATCTAGTCCCAAGTTTAGTCCTTTTTCTAGCATTCCACACTAGCTGTGCCTTTCATGGTTTAGCTCTTGGCAAACTACAGGATGCAGGCCAAATTCAGCATACCACCTGGTTTTGTAAATAAAGTCTTATTATGACACAGCTGCTTTTGCTATAATGTAGCTGCTTTTGCTATAATGAGGTGCATAGTTGTGACAGAGACCATATGGCCCCAGTCTTCACTCTCTGGCCCTTTACAGAAGTTTACTAACCCTTGGTTTTGCCCATAAAGTTCAACTGAGGTAGTAACAACCCCCATCATTAAAACTTATTATTTTGAGTAAATTTTTAAAAATTATCTTTCCCACTGTGGAGAACAAGGATTATAATCTTCTTGATCTCTGTGTGCATATTATTTGGTGAATATTTGCCTACTATTTAATACTAGGAGACATGCCTTGAGTTTGGCTCAAGTACTCAGTGTAGTTGAAGGTGATATATAACTGTTATCATTTTGAATTTAATTCCACCAAAGGGATATCCTAAAACTAGAGCATTATGGGAGGGTTATTAACCAAAGGACTAAATTAATGAAATAAACATCGATTAACAGAATCTTATATGGGAGTAAAGTCTCCAAATTCAATCATTGATTGAATGATTTTTTGACTGCACATTATTTGTCCGGCACTGTTTTGATGCCCTCACAACTGAGTGCAGAAGGCAGCCAAGTAAGCAGGTAATTACAATTCACTGGGATAAGTGTAAGAAGGGAAATATAGGATGTGATACTGTGGGAACCCGTAGGAAAGGCACTTGAGAAAATTCAGAGAAGGGTTCTTAGAGATATTGCCATGCAATTTAAGTCCTGAAGGATGGGAGAGGTGTTGGACACTCGAAAACTGGGTCCAGTTGAGAGGGCTAGGGGATGACGAGAGATGACAATGGACATACTTCATGGAGGGAATTGAGGAATAGAAAATTCAATACAACACAGTCCCTATACACAAGACTCTGGCTAGCGAAGGGGTCAGACACTGAAAGATAATAAATTACTTATATTTTCCCATTTATGATCATTTGAATTGGAAGCATGAGGGACAGGATCAAGATAGTAATTGAAGATTAGACAATATGGATTGTTTTTTGAAAGTTATATGATGAAAATAATATGGAAACTTGACAAGTCATTTAACAAAAAAGAACTCCTTTGTTAATATTTACTTTTCTTTCTCAATTTAGTTACACATTACTCTAATTAGATTCATTGATCTTTATTAAAATTAGCATAAATATTAAATGCCCCTAAATGTAGTGAGTTGTGACTAGTATTCTTGGTGGTTATCCAATAGAGCAGTACTATTTTAATGTCTGTTCTGTTCTTTTCATGTTTCAGGTCATGGGAGATAATCTGCTGCTGTCATCTGTCTTTCAGTTTTCTAGGAAGATAAGACAGTCCATAGATAAGACAGCTGGAAAGATCAGGTATTGTTGTATTACTCAAACATCCTTGCTTCTGTTACCATCTGTTCCACTTTCTGCAAGCCTGCTACCACAGCTTCTGGGAACTCGTGAAGTCAATGGTACTGAACCTTACTGCTGCCACTAGCATGTTCTTTCCTTTTTAGATATTATAGCTATATGCTAGACAGCACGAAGGGGACAAAAAGAGAACAGATGTCCCAAATAATCAGCCCCTTGGTAACTGAGAGCTAACAGCTGTAATCACTTAGATTAATTTTATTAATAATCAGAAAAATTTACTCTTCCACAAAATAATAGTAAGTATTTGAAATTAACAGAATTTTAGGGCATCTTTTATGAGACCTCAAACTTTAGTTACAGCTTCCTCATCAGTAAAGAGAACAAAATGAGTACTCTTGTTAGACTCAGAAAATTTATGTAAAAAGGCCGTAGATAGTCAAAAACTAGATTTTCTAATGCCTTTGCTATTTATTTATGTTGAATTACAATAATTTTTTCAGTGTCTGACCCCTTTGCTAGCCAGAGTCTTGTGTATAGGGACTGTGTTGTATTGAACTTTCTATTCCTCAATTCCCTCCATGAAGTATGTCCATTGTCATCTCTCATCATCCCCTAGCCCTCTTAACTGGACCCAGTTTTCGAGTGTCCAACACCTCTCCCATCCTTCAGGACTTAAATTGCATGGCAATATCTCTAAGAACCCTTCTCTGAATTTTCTCAAGTGCCTTTCCTACGGGTTCCCACAGTATCACATCCTATATTTCCCTCCTTACACTTATCCCAGTGAATTGTAATTACCTGCTTACTTGGCTGCCTTCTGCACTCAGTTGTGAGGGCATCAAAACAGTGCTGGACAAATAATGTGCAGTCAAAAAATCATTCAATCAATGATTGAATTTGGAGACTTTACTCCCATATAAGATTCTGTTAATCGATGTTTATTTCATTAATTTAGTCCTTTGGTTAATAACCCTCCCATAATGCTCTAGTTTTAGGATATCCCTTTGGTGGAATTAAATTCAAAATGATAACAGTTATATATCACCTTCAACTACACTGAGTACTTGAGCCAAACTCAAGGCATGTCTCCTAGTATTAAATAGTAGGCATATGATTGGGCCCTAAAGGTTTGTTAATTCATGTGTAGTAACTAATTGATTAAGCTGACTTTTTTTTTCCTACAAATTTCAGTTGGGCTTTACGCCAGGGAAGGGAGAGCTTCATTTGTCTCTGGGCACATGCTTGATTAGTAAATCATAGGAGGATGGTTTGTCATGTGAAGGAGAGCTCTCTTACTTGTGACAGAAGATGGGATCAGCAAACTTGGGAGTGATGTAGTCATTAAAGGAACACATACACAATACTCCACCTAAGATGATGTTAGAGCACTAATGACTTAATCACTGAGTACGATTAAAATGAAAATAATGCACTCATTTATAAGCCCAATCAGAAATTAGAAAATGGTATTATTTATAAAGAGCCTGCAACTAATGTAATTTCTCTAAATCAGTTATAAACCTGAAAATGTGCACATTTTTAATTTAGAAAGATCCAGTGAAAATATATTGTTATTATACCTTTTACTTCTTTGTAACATGATTTTAATAATAAAAATATTTTTTAAATAATAAAATAAATTTTAATAATAAAAAGGGGTGATTGGACTTAGATGGATTAGAAGTTGTGAATAGTAAAATACAGATGGTAAAGCAAAATAATGAAATTAAGACAAATCACATGTAGGTAGCAAAGACAGCTGCCTGCTCAAATAAATGAGCTAGAATGTAAGTTCCGTGAGAGTAGGGGTCTTTGTCTAAACATACAGTGACTAGAATGTACAATATTTGTTACTATTTGTTGATGAATGATTATTAAATTATTACTCTCTAGGAAATTAAGCTTCTTTAAAACTCATAGCTGTATGTGAAAATTGATAAGGGTAAACTTATCAATAAAGACATATTGTCCTTAAGTTTTTTATCCCTTCAGTGGCTTAGAACTCTGGGGACATTTGTGTGTGTGTGTGAGTTAGGAACCTCAGGTGACAATTCTAAGACATTTTCAGCAAAGGTGAAATATGTATGGTTTAACAATTTGAAAAAGCACAAGCATTATACTCAGTAACCACCTTCTGGCAAAATTCACTGAATTTTCAGTGTGGCTAAGCACAGACTTTTTATATTGTATGAGTCCATTGTAATTCTAAGTTGGTCCATGAAATAGTCATTGTTTTCTTACTTTCACCAATCCTAATGCTGTAAGGACTCTTTTATAGAGCACATAATAATTTCTTATGCCTTAATATCATAGTCATTAGGATAACAGCTCTTGGATAGCTGGCAAGGATGTTTAGTCTTTTGGGTATAGAAATTTTAACAGTAGATCAGAAGAATATTCTTATATAGGATTCTGGAACCATTGTTGCCTTTTTAAGTATGGTTATTTATAATTGTTGATGTTCCAGACTTGATTAGATGTTTATGAATTTCATGTTTTTAAATAATTTGAACCTAGCGTATTGAACTTTGAAGAAATACAAATAAAAATGTAATTTAGTTTACTACTTAAATACTGATCAGCTTCTAATAGTAATACTTTACTTTCTGGTACAGTGTTGGTTTTTATATAAGGCAGTTAAACTGGATTTCCAAGCCCAATGACGAAATTCAAATAGAAACTAAAAAGATACCTAGTATTTACAGCTCTCTAAAGCTGCCGAATCATGTCTTCTAGATAGAAGAGAGAAGTATACCACATTTGAAAGACAAGTCAAAATTTTGTGGTACTTTATTTTATAAGTTAAGATACTTGAAATTAATTTTGAACATAAGGATCTTTATTAGCAATTGTTTTTGTCAAAAGGATAGTGTCTTAACTCTTAATAGGTTATTATGTACAAATATACTAACATGAATTAGAATTTTTAAAGAAAAGCAGCCTAAGTACTCTAGTTTTCAACCTTTGAAATAATGTACACGCTTTGCTCAATCAATATGAAGTCTTTTCCTATTTAAAGAGGTCTTAACAGACACACTTGTTTATACCTAATTCAACCTATTTTCATCTTATATTTATACTGCATATGTTCTCTATGAATGAAGTTGTGTTTTTGTTATAAAAGGTGGTTATGTGGTTAATTACAAGTATTAGATAAAATTTTGGGGTTATTCATCTACATTTGTTTTATATTTGGTTTTCAGTAAAGAATGAGATAAGTACTAAAGGGTTTATGTGTGTATTCATAACCAGTCAGTTACTTTATTAGTACAAATCTCTCACATAAATGAGTTTATTGGTAATGTTGGCTCAGTATTTAATTCACAGTTCGTGTTAACACTTAGTGTTTTTTTAAATTCTTGTGTAGCTTTGAAAAGATACGTTGTTTTTGTATTATCATTAAAAATGTGATGTTTTTAAAATATGAAAAGTAAAATGCTTATTTTTTTATTTATAGAATATTATTTAAAGACAAAGATCGGAATTGGGATGAAATAGAAAGCAAGTTAAGAGCTGAAAGTGAAGTCCCTATTGTGAAAACCTCAAGCATGGTATGATCATTTTTCTTGAATATTAAAATGTTTTTTAAAAGTAAAGTTTTGTTTTCAGGGAATGATATGCTTATTTTTAAACTGTTGATTTACATTTATAAAAGAAGATGTAAGTGCACAAATTTGGGAAATTTTATGCCTTCAATTGTCTCTCACAGGGATTTAAAATGTTGACTGCTTCGAAGTTGCAGAGGGTATGGAGGAACCTTTTATGTTTCTCACTATTATACACTCTTGTTCTTGTAATAATTATATGTTATAAATAAACAATTTTGAAATAGGAGCCAAACTCAAATATAAGTTGACATGAGTCATTTCTATTTACTTAATAGATTGCTTGTCTCCTCCTCAAAAATTTGTACAGATTTTTATTGTTCAGGAAGTCATCCTAAAACCGAGGTTGCAGTTTATACATTTTCCAAAGAAAATCCTTAAGCACTTTTACAAAGTCGTTGCAAGATTGATCAGTACAAGTTTTTCAGAATCTTTGCTTATTATTATTATTATTATTATCTTGAACTTTTCATCTTCTGTCATTATCTCGTTGAAAAAAAATCTGTTTCAACATTAAAGATTTTAAAATTTGAATCTTATTTACTGGATATCATGAATTATTTCATATCCTGTTGCTACAGATGTGGTGCCATATCAATAATATTAAGGATTCCAAATAAGATTAGTGTGAGGTTCATTGCTTATCAAATCAAATAAAAATGTTTTAATTAAAGTAAGCTAATTTTTGTCATTGCTTTCCCTACAGGAGATTTCTTCTATCTTACAGGAGCTAAAAAGAGTTGAAAAGCAGCTACAAGGTAAATTTACTTCTGATTAAGTGTAAAGAGCTAACAGTTTGGGACAAGTACATTCTAAGTGGTATTTCTAAAATATTATTAAGTATTAGAACACTGTTTGATTAAGTGTAATGATGTATGGATAAAGATATAACGTTCTACATATTCAAATTACTCATAAAAAGAAAGTATTAAAACCAGTATAAATAATTAAAAATATAATAAAGTTAAATTCTAGGCCCATAGGCTAGAAGTTATAATTCATAGTATTATATATAGTATCTATTATTTATATATAAATAATAGTATATGAAAAATATACAAAATATTAAAATGTGTATATGCAGCTGAAAATGCTTATTGACAATTAGCATTGTTTACTTGATTTGATAATTCTTAAATTATATATATGGTATAACCCAAATGAACTTATGTTATAATATAAATAATAATCATTTGGATAAACCGCAAGAAATGAGTGCATATTGGACACAGGGACCAGAAGGAGGAGGTAGAGAAGAAAAAAAAAGAGACTGTTGGCCTCCTAAACTTCAACAGGGACATTGTTTTTGGTGTAGGTCAGATCTTTAATTATGCATTTATGCCTATGTGTGTCTTGACCTAGAAGTCCCCAGTGGTACAACAAGCAGATTCCAGAGTCAGCTGCTAATTCTGCTGTCTTTGTTGATTGAATTATCAGAGGCATGATATGTTGGTCCTCCTAAGTGATTCTTAACCTTTTTTTCAGCCTCAGCACACCTAAGGGTTATAATATAACCCCCATGAGGCAAAGTGGCTTGTTTACATGATTATTAGCTGGGAGGAGGGAGTATGCTTTTAAAAGGACCTCTTAAATAATTCTTGTATCTGTGGTGCTTCTTTCTCCCAACTCCCCACTCTACCCAATGCCAAGTTGAAAATCACTGTCCAAGATTTTCCCTTGTCCACGCAAGGATCTTTTGGATTGAAAGCTGGTTTTTATCTGGCCCTTCCCATGAGGTAGCAAGGTCTATTTGGCCTGCTGGGGCTGCCACGGGATATTAGTATCTGGGCTATGAGGGGAACTTTATGGCCCAGTGGTAACATACATACTTGTACATGGCTAATACCCTAGCACTCTCACCAGGATAAATGACAACATGCTGTGGTAGCATTCAGAGTGTGCTGATATTACTTTGGCCTCCTCAACTTTCAGGTTACTCTGAACAGCGTTTTAGCAACCAATCTCCAATTATCTGAGTAATAAATAAGGCTAGGAGTGTTTCTTTAAATCATAACCAATATTTTCATCATCCTCTTATAATGATTAAAGCATATTTCAAAAAGATCTTTCCTGAATTCCATATCTCCAAATCCTAGTCTTCTAGCAGGCTCAGATGCCCATAAGTAGCCTACTCAAGGGACCATAGAAAGCTTTTAGGTTTTTATAATCTACAATATAGATCAGCCCCAGAATTCCTGAAAGTGGGGTTTTAAATATAGAATTGAAAGGATTAGCCAAATTTAAGCTCATATAAGCATCAGTAATTGAAATATTATCCAAGTCATAAGCAATATTCATATCCAGATTTAACTGTATCTGCAATTATATCTTTTTCCCTCTATTCCTTTTTTTTCTTTCAGCAATCAATGCTATGATTGACCCAGATGGAACTCTGGAAGCTCTGAACAACATGGGATTTCCCAGTGCTATCTTGCCATCTCCATCAAAACAGAAGTCCAGTCCTGTGAATAACCACAGCAGCCCGGGTCAGACACCGACACTTTGCCAACCAGAAGCTAGGGTTCTTCATCCTGCTGCTGTTTCAGTCTCAGCTGAGTTTGAGAATGCCGAATCTGAGGCTGATTTCAGTATACATTTCAATAGGTTCAACCCTGATGGGGAAGAGGAAGATGTTACAGTACATGAATGACTTTCTCTTGCTTGTTAAAAATAATTACCTGTGGAATGACTAGGAATATTGGAAGCAGCATAGTGTTGACTTATACAAAATAAGAGAGCTTGGTCAACTACAATCTTGTTATCTCTGTCTTCTTAATTTTATTTATTTATTTTTTATCTATAATGTGGAGTCATAGTAATCCTTTCAAACCATATAGATAACCATTTGATGCACATAGAGGAAAAATCAGATTGTGACAGTTTCACATTTTGTGGTTTTATTATTTTCAAATTGAATTAGATAATTGCATTCTTTCCCTTCATAGATCTTTGTTTTTTTTCTTTAAGCCATGCTGTGACCTACAAGCAAACTAAATACCCAACATTTCTGACCCCCATGTATCCTGTGCCAAGCTGCTCCCTGAAATGGACTTCCTCTTCATCTGTACAGATTTGTTAAACACTTATATTTGCTTCTTAAATAATAGGATTTATATTAGTATTCATTACCATTGGATACAATGACATATTACTCTCCACAGTCAAACTGACCTTTCAAAACAGTCCTTCTTGTGTTCTAAAATTTTCCAACATATATGTGATTTATATAACTTTGTTGCTGCATAAATTTTCTTGGGGTTTATGGAGATGAACTATTACGTTTGCACTAAGATTTGCTGGGAGTGGTAGGTGGACATATCTATATGTCAGTAAGGACTAACCATCTTTTTTTTTTTTTTTGTATATAGGATATGGATAACTGTATTTGTTTTAACCCTACAGTGTTTTACTCCACTTTCAAAAAGATGAATTTGGCACTTTTTACCATTTTTTTTTTAATGAAAGTAAGATTTTGTCTCATTTTAGGGCAAATAACTAGAAGGATTAAACTAGACAGTTTAGGTGGAGTATATTTTTAAAACTAAGAACATGTATATTGGTCCTGTGTTACCAAGTTTATATGTGACAGTTGAAAAAATTTTTCCCCTGAAATGATCATGAAGTTAAAATTTTTGGCATTAGGAAACTTGGAGAACCAGTAGTCATAAGATTAGTGGATAGTTTCACTCCCAAGCAATGAGTTGCTTCTGTGTGTTTCCCTGTAGGACCCAGTAGTAAATCCTGTCTCAGTCGTGTGCATTTATAAGGACCCTGCAAGGCGACAACGACCAAGGCTTTGGGCCTGTGCTAAACAGGAAGCTTATGAAAATTATCTTCTATAAACTTGTTTTTTCTCCTTCCAGTAAGTTCACATTTGGATAAGTTTAAAAAGAAAGTAATTATCTTTATGTTTCCAGAACACTATAATTTGGGTGTATCTTATTAATTCAGTTAAATATTATTAGTAGACCTTGACCCCATCAGTCTATAAAGGTTAAAACTGCAACTTTTGCAACTTTTATGATATACTCTAATATTTCAGCAATAATCCTGTGCTACATTTGATTTAAGAAAGTAGCTCTGTTCACTTCAAAACTTTACAGGATTTTTAAAAATCCTGTACTGTTGGGCCAGTTAAAGATGCAAAAAAACTGTTTTGTAGAGATGTAAAAACAAAAGTCTGTTGTATAATGGATCTCATATTTTTCTTTAAATTAAAAAAAAAATAGGGTAAATGGACTGTTCTCCTTGTAAACCTAAATTCCCAATTCTGTCTAATAAAGGAAGACTGAAAAAATGATTTTAAAGAGCATGAATGGAAAGATACAATTGCTTTGAAGAAATAAGTGAAACATTAAAACAGGGTCAATCCATTTGAAGAAAAAGTATGACAAAGTAATCACCATTGTTTCCTCTTTGTTTAATGTTTGGGTACTGATTATATCAACATGGAAGTAGAAGGTAAGGAGTTGTTTAGGAAAATATTAGCATCTATTCTACTTACATTATCATTTAAGTGTTTACACAGTTTTGTTCAATTACAAACATTTGGCCTTTTACTATGTTATTTTTATTTTGTATGAATACATTATTCTCCTTATTTATTTTTGTTACCTTTATTACTTATGTTATTTTGTTATGCATTTACAACTCCATTTTTAAATAAAGTGTTTCTGGAACTTTATGCAGTTGATTGTACGTTTTATTTCTTCTACCATCTGGATTGCTAATGCTTCATCAATTTATATAATAATTGTATATCATTTTCCAAGGTTTAGCAAAAGAAGAAATTCTTCAGTTTTAATTAATATGTGGTAACTGTAAAACTTCATACTATTTTGGGCTAAGGAAGAAAATATTTTCTTAGCAAATTATAGCAAATATAATTCTCTTAGCTTAATACTCTAATGTAATAGGTACATGCACAGCCTTTATTTTTAGCTGGCCTGGAGTCATCAGAAAGCTTTATGACAGTGATATATTTGGGGAACAAAGAAGAATTTAAAATACATCTTAAATTTAAGAACTATCCATTTGGACTCATTTTCTTTCATTGTATCATTCGTACCCAAGAGTCTTGACTATTTCCCTGTTAATAATAATAATGTTATTATTCAGCATTCTGTTTCTCGGCCTGACCTTTTTAGGCTTTCCGTAATGTGGCTCTTTTTTTATGTCAGTGTACACCTGACAGAGACTCTCCACCATGAGTTCCTGACAGTCTGGAGCTTCTTCACCGCTCTGTGTGCTGCTTCTTCCTCCCCTTCCTTCCTGCTTATGCACATTCCTTCCATTCTTCAGAGTCCCACGGACCTCTTCATAAAGCTTCCCTCACTTGACTGGGCCACAGCAAAGGGCTGTGCCACATACTTACATTTTCCCCTTCCCTTCCCGCCCTATATATACACGTGTTTCTTCCTTCTAAATTAATAATCTCTATTTCCTGGGTATACTGTGTTTTAAAATGTCTGTGCTGTTTTGCTTCCTTCATCTGTCTTTGGTTTTGCTTGCCATATATGTCTCTGCCTGACAGGATCCTAACTTTTGAAAGGAAACTAGACTTAGAAGCTTAGGCTCCAGACCCATTCCTCACTACCTAAAAATGTTTTTCTATATCTTCTGATCTGCAGAATGAAAGCATGTTGATATCCAAGTCCCTTCTAATCCAAGTGGTCTATGACTGTGAAATGGTTCTCCTTCCTGTTTTTCTTCAGAAAACCTTCTCTGATTCCTTGCCCTACAAAATCTTCTCTTCATTGTGTTCTCATAACACCTTGTTATAGCCCAGATCATATTTATTCAACAACTGTGTACTAAGCGCCTAACACATGCATAGGCACTGAGGTTACTGTAGGTGAACAGAAGTAAATGATTGCCTTCACAGACCTTATATTCTAGAATAGGGAAACAGATAATAGAAGCTAAAAATTAGTTAAATAAGTTGATGATGTCAGATGGAGGATCACATTCGCCCTTACCTCCCAGTGGATTGTTTACATAGCTCTCTCCCAATAGACAGTTTCTTAAAAGTTAAGTGCATACTGCTCAACAAATGATTCAATTAAATACTTTTTATTCAGGTTTCTGGGAACATTTTGTGGTCTGACTTCCAACCTCCCCTTTCCCCTTGGTTCCCCTGTTTGGTGTAGTTAGGCCCATAGTCTCTCTCTCTCTCTCTTTTTTTTTAAAATTTTTATTGGAGCATAGTTGATTTACAATGTTGTGTTAGTTTCAGGTGTACAGCAAAATGAATCATTTTTACATATACCCACTCTTTTTAGATTCTTTTCCCATATAGGCCATTACAGAGTATTCAGTTCCCTGTGCTATACAGTAGGTTCTTATTATTTATTATCTGTTTTATATATAGTAGGGTGTATATGTCATCCCCAGCCTCCCAATTTGTCCCTGCCCCCCTTATCCCCTGGTAACCATAAGTTTGTTTTCTACATCTGTGACTCTACTTCTGTTTTATAAGTAAGTTCATTAGTACCATTTTTTTAAGATTCCACATATAAGCAATATCATGAGATTTGTCTTTCTCAGTCTGACTTACTTCACTTAGTATGATAATCTCCAGGTCCATCCATGTTGCTACAAATGGCATTATTTCGTTCTTTTTTATGGCTGAGTAATATTCCATTGTATATATGTACCACATCTTCTTTATCCATTCCTCTATCGATGGACATTTAGGTTGTTTCCATGTCCTGGCTATTGTAAATAGTGCTGCTATGAACATTGGGGTGCATGTATCTTTTTGAATTATGTTTTTCTCCGGGTATATGCCCAGTAGTGGGATTGCTGGGTCGTATGGTAGTTCTATTTTTAGTTTTTTAAGGAACCTCCATACAGTTCTCCATAGAGGCTGTACCAAGTTACATTCCCACCAACAGTGTAGGAGGGTTCCCTTTTCTCCACATCCCCTCCAGCATTTATTGTTTGTAGACTTTTTGATGATGGCCATTCTGACTGCTGTGAGGTGATATCTCATAGTAGTTTTGATTTGCACTTCTCTAGTAATAAGTGATGTTGCGCATCTTTTCATGTCCTTTTTGGCCATCTGTATGTCTTCTTTGGAGAAATGTTTATTTAGACCTTCCACCCATTGTTTTGATTGGGTTGTTTGTTTGTTTGGTATTGATCTGCATGAGCTGTTTGTATATTTTGGAGATTAATCCCTTGTCAGTTGCTTCGTTTGCAAATATTTTCTCCCATTCTGAGGGTTGTCTTTTCGTTTTGTTCATGGTTTCCTTTGCTGTGCAAAAGGTTTTAAGTTTAATTAGATCCCATTTGTTTATTTTTGTTTTTATTTTCTTTACTCCAGGAGGTAGGTCATAAAAGATCTTGCTGCAATTTATGTCGAAGAGTTTGCCTATGCCTATGATTTCCTCTTAAGAGTTTTATAGTATCTGATCTTATATTTATGTCATTAATCCATGTTGAGTTTATTTTTGTGTATGGTGTTAACGAATGTTCTAATTTTATTTTTTACATGTAGCTGTCCAGTTTTTCCAACACCACTTATTGAAGAGGCTGTCTTTTCTCCATTGTATATTCTTGCCTCCTTTATGAAAGATAAGGTGACCATATGTGCATGGGTTTATCTCTGGGCTTTCTATCCTGTTCCATTGATCTATATTTCTGTTTCTGTGCCAGTACCATACTGTCTTGATTACTGTAGCTTTGTAATATAGTCTGAAGTCAGGGAGCCTGATTCCTCCAGCTCCATTTTTCTTTCTCAACATTTTCTTTCTCAAAGCCAATTGCTTTGGCTATTTGGGGTCTTTTGTGTTTCCATACAAATTGTGAAATTTTTTCTTCTAGTTCTGTGAAAAATGCCATTTGTAGTTCGATAGGGATTGCATTGAATCTGTAGATTGCTTTGGGTAGTATAGTCATTTTCACAATGTTGATTTTTCCAATCCAAGAACATGGTATATCTCTCCATCTGTTTGTATCATCTTTAACTTCTTTCATCAGTGTCTTATAGTTTTCTGCATACAGGTCTTTTGTCTCCTTAGGTAGATTTATTCCTAGCTATTTTATTCTTTTTGTTGCAATGGTAAATGGGAGTGCTTCCTTAATTTCTCTTTCAGATTTTTCATCATTAGTGTATAGGAATGCAAGAGATTTCTGTGCATTAATTTTGTATCCTGCTACATTACCAAATTCATTGATTAGCTCTAGTAGTTTTCTGGTAGAGTCTTTAGGATTCTCTGTGTATAGTATCATGTCATCTGCAAACAGTGACAGCTTTACTTCTTCTTTTCCGATTTGGATTCCTTTTATTTCTTTTTCTTCTCTGATTGCTGTGGCTAAAACTTCCAAAACTATGTTGAATAATAGTGGTGAGAGGAGGCAACCTTGTCTTGTTCCTCATCTTAGTGGAAATGGTTTCAGTTTTTCACCATTGAGAACGATGTTGGCTGTAGGTTTGTCATATATGGCCTTTATTATGTTGAGGAAAGTTCCCTCTATGCCTACTTTATGGAGGGTTTTTATCATAAATGGGTATTGAATTTTGTCAAAAGACTTTTCTGCAGCTATTGAAATAATCATGTTTTTTATCCTTTAATTTGTTAATATGTTGTATCACATTGATTTGCGTATATTGAAGAATCATTCCATTCCTACAGTAAACCCCACTTGATCATGGTGTATGATCCTTTTAATGTGCTGTTGGATTCTGTTTGCAAGTATTTTGTTGAGGATTTTTGCATCTATGTTCATCAGTGATATTGGCCTATAGTTTTCTTTCTTTGTGAAATCATTGTCTGGTTTTGGTATCAGAGTGATGGGGGTCTCATAGAATGAATTTGGGAGTGTTCCTCCCTCTGCTATACTTTGGAGGAGTTTGAGAAGGATAGGTGTTAGCTCTTCTCTAAATGTTTGATAGAATTTGCCTGTGAAGCCATCTGGTCCTGGACTTTTGTTTGTTGGAAGATTTTTAATCACAGTCTTAATTTCAGTGCTTGT
Organism: Eubalaena glacialis; assembly: GCF_028564815.1. Lineage (NCBI taxonomy): Eukaryota > Metazoa > Chordata > Mammalia > Artiodactyla > Balaenidae > Eubalaena > Eubalaena glacialis. The sequence continues at coordinate 29,297,964 of NC_083718.1, forward strand.
GATTGGTCTGTTTATATTTTCTGTTTCTTCCTGGTTCTGTCTCGGAAGGTTGTGCTTTTCTAATAATTTGTCCATTTCTTCCAGGTTGTCCATTTTATTGGCATATAGTTGCTTGTAGTAATCCCTCATGATCCTTTGTATTTCTGTAATGTCAGTTGTTGCTTCTCCTTTTTCATTTCCAATTTTATTGATTTGAGTTCTCTTCCTCTTTTTCTTGATGAGTCTGGCTAATGGTTTATCAACTTTAGTTATCTTCTCAAGGAACCAGCTTTTAGTTTTATTGATCTTTGCTATTGTTTCCTTCATTTCTTTTTCATTTATTTCTGATCTGATCTTTATGATTTCTTTCCTTTTGCTAACTTTGGGGTTTTTTTGTTCTTCTTCCTCTAATTGCTTTAGGTGTAAGGTTAGGTTGTTTATTTGAGATGTTTCTTGTTTCTTAAGGTAGGATTGTATTGCTATAAAATTCCCTCTTAGAACTACTTTTGCTGCATCCCATAGGTTTTGGGTCATTGTGTTTTCATTGTCAATTGTTTCTAGGTATTTTTTGATCTCCTCTTTTGATTTCTTCAATGATCTCTTGGTTATTAAGTGGTGTACTGTTTTGCCTCCATTTGTTTGTGTTTTTTACAGATTTTTTTCCTGTAATTGATATCTCGTCTCATAGCATTGTGCTTGGAAAAGATACTTGATGTGATTTCAGTTTTCTTAAATTTACCAAGGCTTGATTTGTGACCCAAAATATGATCTATCCTGGAGACTGTTCCATGATCACTTTAGAAGAAAGTTTATTCTGTTGTTTTTGGATGGAATGTGCTATAAATATCAATTAAGTCCATCTTGTTTAATCTATCATTTAAAGCTTGTGTTTCCTTATTTATTTTCATTTTGGATGATCTGTCCATTGGTGAAAGCGGGGTGTTAAAGTCCCCTACTATGATTGTGTTACTGTCGATTTCCCCTTTTATGGCTGTTAGCATTTGCCTTATGTATTGAGGTGCTCCTATGTTGGGTGCGTAAATATTTACAATTGTTATATCTTCTTCTTGGATTGATCCCTTGATCACTATGTAGTGTCTTCTTTGTCTCTTGTAATAATCTTTATTTTAAAGTCTATTTTGTCTGATACGAGAATTGCTTCTCCAGCTTTCTTTTGATTTCCATTTGCATGGAATATCTTTTTCCATCCCTTCACTTTCAGTCTGTATGTGTCCCATGTCTGAAGTGGGTCTCTTGTAGACAGCATATATATGGGTCTTGTTTTTGTATCCATTCAGCAAGCCTGTGTCTTTTGGTTGGAGCATTTAATCCATCTACATTTAAGGTAATTATCGATAGGTATGTTCCTATTACCATTTTCTTAATTGTTTTGGGTTTGTTATTGTACGTCTTTTCCTTCTCTTTTGTTTCTTGCCTCGAGAAGTTCCTTTAGCATTTGTTATAAAGCTGGTTTGGTTTTGCTGAATTCTCTTAGCTTTTGCTTGTCTGTAAAGGTTTTAATTTTTCCGTCAAATCTGAATGAGATCCTTGCTGGGTAGAGTAATCTTGGTTGTAGGTTTTTCCCTTTCATCACTTTCAATATGTCCTGCCACTCCCTTCTGGCTTGCAGAGTTTCTGCTGAAACATCAGCTGTTAACCTTATGGCGATTCCCTTGTATGTTATTTGTTGTTTTTCCCTTGTTGCTTTTAATATTTTTTCTTTGTATTTAATTGTTGATAGTTTGATTAATATGTGTCTTGGCATGTTTCTCCTTGGATTTATCCTGTATGGGACTCTGTGCTTCCTGGACTTGATTAAGCATTTCCTCTCCTATGTTAGGGAAGTTTTCAACTATAATCTCTTCAAATATTTTCTCAGTCCCTTTCTTTTTTTCTTCTTCTTCTGGGACCCCTATAATTCAAATGTTGGTGCTTTTAATGTTATCCCAGAGGTCTCTGGTACTGTCCTCAATTCTTTTCATTCTCTTTTCTTTATTCTGCCCTGCAGTAGTTATTTCCACTATTTTATCTTCCAGGTCACTTATGCATTCTTCTGCCTCGGTTATTCTGCTATTGATTCCTTCTAGAGAATTTCTAATTTCATTTATTGTGTTGTTCATCGTTTGTTTGCTCTTTAGTTCTTTTGGTCCTCGTTAAATGTTTCTTGTATTTTCTCCATCACATTTGCAAGATTTTAGATCATCTTTACTATCATTACTCTGAATTCTTTTTCAGGTGGACTACCTATTTCCTCTTCATTTGTTTGGTCTGGTGGGTTTTTACCTTGCTCCTTCATCTGCTATGTGTTTCTCTGTCTTCTCTTTTTGCTTAACTTACTGTGTTTGGGATCTCCTTTTTGCAGGCTGCAGGTTCGTAGTTCCTGTTGTTTTTGGTGTCTGCCCCCAGTGGCTAAGTTTGATTAAGTGGGTTGTGTAGGTTTCCTGTTGGAGGGGACTGGTGCCTGTGTTCTGGTGGATGAGGCTGGATCTTGTCTTTCTGGTGGGCAGGTCCACGTCCAGTGGTGTGTTTTGGGGTGTCTGTGACCTTATTATGATTTTAGGCAGCCTCTCTGCTAATGGGTGGGCTTGTGTTCCTGTCTTGCTATTTGTTTGGCATAGTGTGTCCAGCAATGGAGCTTGCTAGTCGTTGAGTGATGCTGGGTCTTAGCATTGAGATGGAGATCTCTGGGCGAGCTTTTGCCATTTGATATTACATGGAGCCAGGAGGTCTCTGGTGGACCAATGTCCTGAACTCAGCTCTCCCACCTCAGAGGCACAGGCCTGACACCCAGCAGGAGCACCAAGATCTTGTCAGCCACACGGCTCAGAAGAAAAGGAGAAAAGAAAGAAAATAGAATAAACTAAAGTTTTTAAAATAAATTATTAAAAATAAAAAATATTAAAAAGTAATAAAAAAAAGAAGAAACGGAGACAGACAAATGGTAAAAGCAAAGCTATTCAGACAAAATCACACAAAGAAGAATACACATACACACTCACAAAAAGAGAAAAAGGAAAACAAAACAAAACAAAACAAAAAAATATATATATATATGTATATCTCGAAAGTCCACCGCTTCAATTTTGGGTTGATTCTTTGTCTATTCAGGTATTCCACAGATGCAGGGTACATCAAGTTGATTGTGGAGATTTAATCCGCTGCTCCTGGGGCTGCTGGGAGTAATTTCCCTTTCTCTTCTTTGTTCGCACAGCTCCCGGGGTTCAGCTTTGGATTTGGACCCGCCTCTGCGTGGAGGTCGCCTGAGGGCGTCTGTTCTTCGCTCAGACAGGACGGGGTTAAAGGAGCAGCTGATTCGGGGGCTCTGGCTCACTCAGGCCGGGGGGAGGTTGGGGTATGGAATGCGGGGCGAGCCTGCGGCGGCAGAGGCCAGCATGACGTTGCACCAGCCTGAGGCGCGCCGTGTGTTCTCCCGGGGAAGTTGTCCCTGGATCACAGGACCCTGGCAGTGGCGGGCTGCACAGGTTCCCGGGAGGGGCGGTGTGGATAGTGACTTGTGCTTGCACACAGGCTTCTTGGTGGCTGCAGCAGCAGCCTTAGCGTCTCATGCCCGTCTCGGGGGTCCGCGCTGATAGCCGCGGCTCGTGCCCGTCTCTCCTTTGAGCGGCGCTCTTAATCCCCTCTCCTCGCGCACCAGGAAACAAAGAGGGAAGAAAAAGTCTCTTGCCTCTTCAGCAGGTCCAGACCTTTTCCCGGACTCCTGCCCGGCTTGCCGTGGTGCACTAACCCCTTCAGGCTGTGTTGACACCGCCAACCCCAGTCCTCTCCCTGGGATCTGACCTCCGAAGCCTGAGCCTCAGCTCCCAGGCCCCACCCGCCCTGGTGGGTGAGCAGACAAGCCTCTTGGGCTGGTGAGTGCTGGTCGGCACCGATCCTCCGTGCAGGAATCTCTCCGCTTTGCCCTCCGCACCCTTGTTGCTGCGCTCTCCTCCGTGGCTCCAAAGCTGCCCCCCCGCCACCCGCAGTCTCTGCCCGCGAAGGGGTTTCCTAGTGTGTGGAAACCTTTCCTCCTTCACAGCTCCCTCCCACTGGTGCAGATCCCATCCCTATTCTTTTGTCTCTATTTTTTCTTTTTTCTTTTGCCCTACCCAGGTACGTGGGGAGTTTCTTGCCTTTTGGGAGGTCTGAGGTCTTCTGCCAGCGTCAGTAGGTGTTCTGTAGGAGTTGTTCCACATGTAGATGTATTTCTGATGTATTTGTGGAGAGGAAGGTGATCTCCACGTCTTACTCTTCCGCCATCTTGAAGGTCTCTCCCAGAAGCTATATTTGTAATAGCCAGAAACTGGAAACATACTAATGTTCACCAATAGGTAAATAGATAAATAGTGATACTACATTCATAAAATGAGATTCTGTTCAACAATAGAAAGGAACAAACTACTGAAACA